>NC_070634.1:19330103-19551864 GCF_947347685.1 Pleuronectes platessa
TAGTAGTAATATTAGTACCAGTCACTTTTTTTTAAACATGAAGTAACAACAGAGAGAATAAAGAAAGTGATTTTACTTTCAATAAAAAAAAGATTCCTCACACACGATCATGTTACAGAGGAAATAAGGAAGACGAGGGGATACGGTTTCTTGCTTTTTCAATCCAAAATGAAAAACATTTCTCTCCACGGCGATAGAGGCTATGCCATGTGTGTGTTTGTAAGTGTGTGTCTGCTCCTGCACGTGTCCCTTTATGTGTATGCATAAATGTACAGTGTGCGAGTAGGCGGTAAGGACTACTACCAAGGCTGCACCGATATATGGTTTGCTGATATTTGCCATTTAAATGAATTTTCCTCTTGTGTGGTGACACACTGAGATGCAACTACACTAAAAACTACAGATGAGGCCACCAGTGTAAAATATTCTACTGGGTTTTGGCAAAATTGTATTTCTAATAGATATTTGAAGATTTAATGTTCAAAATGTTTAAATAATTGAAAAATAATATATTTGATTTTAGGGTTGGTTACATTTAAACCTGCTAATAATTAAATTTAGTTGTTTATTCTATTTTTGTTTAATTTATTATTTACTGGCAGTAAGCGTATTCCTCTGGACACTGAATAGTTATATTATTATAGGAGTGTACATATAGCTGATTTTCTAAATGCTCTTTCAGTGCTTTTTCACTGACTCAGAAACTACACTGTGTGGAAATCCTTTCCCTTTCAACCATTAAATTAGTCACATTAAAAAAAATTATCACCTCATGCCGCAGTCATCAGACTTCAAAAACTGGGTAAGCCTCTACTACAACTTGGTGCAGCAGGAGAAGAGAAATACGGAGAGGAAACAGGAGGGAAAAGGCTCTGAATGGACCAGTTGTGTGGGTCCAGAGGAGAGGACAGCAGAAGCCTGCCTGAGAAACTGGATCCAACTTCTGCTGTTCTCAAGGTCTCCTGCCAAATAAGAAATTAAAACAACTTCTTGGTCTGTAGGAGGTTGAGGGTAGTGGTGACAAGAGGTTACAAACTCTCACATACACAGAAACCCACACACAATGCTTATGAGGGCATTACATTAAAAACTTGAGATGCTCTTTACAAAATTGAAAGGATGGGATCACACACACGCGCAAACAAACAAACTATCGGCCAAAGCCCCTTTTCATTCACTGGTTTATTCACCGCTTTTGCTCTCAGAATTGTTTGTAGTTTTCTTTTTTTTTACCTAGTTTCATATTTAGTCCTCCAATAATTGTGCTATATAATAAAAAAAAACTCTCATCATTTCATAAGGGACAGTGTGTGGGGAGAGTTTGAGGCCGATTCACATTTTGAATTTGTCATTGCTATTTCATGACCTATAAACACAACAAACTTGTTGTCTTTTTAAATCCATACAATACTGAACAAATAGCATAATCGAAAAATGAGGTAAATTATTTAGTTTGACATTTTAATAGTTAAGGATTAAAGAAGGCTGTGTCTATATGTGGAAATTTTTTTATACCTCGAGGGGACACATCTTCAAAGTGAGGATGTTTATGGGACGTCACTTGTTTTGTGTTAACGCTGTTCACATTTTGGGGGCAAATTCATCCACAGACAGTAAGTAGTTGTGGTAAAGTTTATATTCTCTGGAGCAGTGGAGCTCCACCACAACAGAAAAACTTCAGCAATTTATTTTGTTATCAATCATCCTCAAAACAACATCACAATATGATAATATTATAATTCTCCACTCTGTGAATTAGCAATAATAATAAATAATTACCCAGATAAAAATCTGTCAGTGAAATTTTATGTCAAACTGATAAGGACACATTTTTATCTCAGATTTAACACTCAGTTTTTTCCAGATGTGGTCGGTGATATAGGAGGTGATGAAATGTAAAATTTAATCACAGGCCAATATGATCCCTGTGGTATATCAACCTGAGTTTTCCTCTATTGTGCAGTGATTTGTCCATGTTTTGAACATTGAGCTCATCTGGGAATAAAACCCATTGACTCCTGTTCCTAATTGTATTTAATTACAGTTTTGTAGCCACTGAGCAACAGGATCGACAGAAACAGAAAAGCACCTCACCTCAAACAATCACTTCACATGCTGTAAAAGCGTTGCTCGCTCACACAACAAATCTCCCATATGGCAAAAATCAATAAGCAGAGCAACACTCTATTGATCAAATCTATATCTTGGATACACTCGGATGTCATGCTCCACTAGCCACGTGCGTGTGTTTCTTACAGTGCTTGTGTGTGTTTAAGGACGTCAGGAGGTGCTGCGTTCATTTCAATGGATACGATTTACATTAAAGCCTTAAGCTGCATTAGAACTATGCCTCAGGTGAAGGGCTACTTTTCCAGTCGATGTTTCTTTCTTATACTTGGCATTTAATATGACTGTGTGTGGAGAATCAGAGCATTAATTGAAATCTCACTTTCAATCTTGTGACTACAGATAACCTCAGGGGAATGAAAAGGAGAAGCGCAGATGCAATGAGCAACACACACTCCAATGCAATGTTGTCTCCACCGAATGAAAGGCAGGGTGTCAATTTTAAGTTCAGACGAAGTATTAAATTACTCCACAGATTTGCAAAATTTGCTTAAAAAAAGGTCCCGTGCAAACCTGAAAGAGAGTCGTTACTTCAAAATAGGCTTTTTAAATATGTGCTACCACTTCACACGGGCGACATCCGAGCGCAGTGTCAACACCGTGTATCCTTTTCTTTTGAAATGACGAACTACTACACTAATATACAATTGCTGTATTCTTCATAGACTTATACATTATTTCTTTTTTCTAAAGTCGGATTTAACCCTGAGTGAAATGATAAATTTCACCTCTAAAGCTTCAATGAATGACCGTAAAATCTCATTACCACTTACCACTCAGTTGATTTCATAAGAAAGGTGAAAACATTGTCGTCATCAGTTCCCGTGATATAAAAGACCTTAATGCAATATGAATGTAACGGCTCTGATAAATTCTCTCATTGATTTCTCTGTATTTCCACCGTGGGATGACAAAAGCACAGGGTTGCCCTCCACAGGCAGCAAACCGACATAACACAGAAATGAAAGGAAACATTCCTGACAAATAAATTCCCCCCACAAAGTTATCAAAGACTTCCTGCTGCTCTCAACAACTTGCGGAGGACGATCGTTACCCTAACATTTTCCCTCCGACTCCCTAACTTCCTTCACCTCTCTACATTGTTTTCTCCCTCTCCTCCACTCGCCTCCCCCACCCTGTCTGCCTGTGCAGCTCTAAGTTATTGATAGTTTAAAGTTATGGGCTAATAATAAGATGGACACTGCATGGCCAGGAGCCTATTATACCCAGGTAATGGATAGCGTGCGGGTTTTGAATGACATTGCCTAGAGATTGGATGACGGAGAGTGGAGCGATTTATAGGCTATACCCAAAGAGCACCCCCTCCTCTCTCCAGTGCACACGCACACACAAACACACACGCACGCAAACACGACACCCTATGCTATTTATCTGCCTTGATAAGGAAGCAGATGAGGCATGCCGGTATTTATGGGGAAGATGTTCATAAAAAGTGCAGCCCTAGAGCAGGAAGTTAGAATAAACTCAGAGGAACAGCATATCCACTGAATATGCTCTGTGAGCGCTTCATCCGTTGCACTATAGTATATAATGTAACGTGTAATTTTTACCAAAAATAATTTGGCACGAATGTGAAATATTTGGGTTGTTTGACTTGTTTATGTCACTGCATCGATCAAAAATGAGTTTTGTGAAAATCTGAAATCATCAACATCACAATAGACAAATTAAGAAGCAAGGAAACAGGCTCTGTTGTCGTCAACATATCAGAGAAAGTGTGATGGATACAGATGTCAAAGATGCTGCTTTAACAAAAACACTAGTAAAATCCAAAGCCCTGGTTACTGCTGTGAGTGCTGCAGGTTTGTATTAGTGCCATGTCTGCATAATGCTCATAATGGCCTCCTCAGGCCCCTGTTGAGGGAAATGCCAGCGACAGTAGAGACACTTGAGCCAGTGTTGTTGGGATGGAGGACGAAGAGTAGGAGCGGAGAGGGCATCAGGGAGCACAGTGAAAAAGGTTTGTCAACATTATCTGTTTTATTGATTTAACAGTAAAAGCTTGCCGCTTAAGCTTTATGTTGCTATGGCTGGCCCCATTGAAAATACAACGGCTGCAAATAAAAAATGATTTCTTAAAAAAAACTTGAGCATTCTTATTGATTTATTTTTATATTTTTATCTCCTGCCAAGCAGCTGGGGTTTTGCATGCATTATTGTTTTAAGTTTTACACATTTCATCATCTTTACGAGTGGTCATTAAGGTGGGACTATGTTAAACTGTGCTCTCACTCCCAAAGGGATCGATGGCACCGAAGGAGGGAAGACGGCTTGAAGCTATATGTAAGACCAGCGATGCTTTGAGCTAAATGCTCAATTGCTCAGCATGCTAACATGCTCATGGTACTGTTAGCATGTGGATGTTTAGTACATATCACATTCACCATCTTAGCAAATTTAAAGATCCTTCCCCAGAGTTGTCAAGCCATTACATCGAAGTGCCTTTGACTAAGTGAGCAGACACGGCACAACAATAAGCAAACATATCAAAGTTCTCGAGGAGTACCCCTTTAAGTGTCACCACACCCCATGCGGACCAGAGAGCAGTGGGGTCAACAGAGTGTGTCATTGAAGCAGCTTGAAACCTGGTAGGGTTCCTGTTGTGTCCTGAACTGTGGAGGCTTTTCAAAGACGCTCTATGCAGCTCTATTATGCCAGAGCAGCTGGTTATTACCAGAGGGCTCCTCCGGCTTCCCAGAAACCCTCATCAACACTCTCAAACAGACACGTGTACACACACACACACACACACAGCACAAAATACATGTTCAATTATCTAGGTTACTTTATTTGGCCTATTTGGGCAATTTGTTGGAACTTTTTGTCCTGTGCAGCTTGTGTGGCTGAATAATCCAATCAGTGGTGCCAATACGTGACAGTTGCATGCAAACCATGTAGCAAAGTGGAGGAGCCAATTTATTTAGAAAAATTATAGTTGTTGTTGGGTTGAAAATATAAGTTTGAGGACCAGTTCTATGATGGATAGGATGTGTTTTTTTTATATAATGGACTTTATTTCAGATGTGTGGCAGAATTAAGAGCAACGGAAAAATATATAAATACATTTAATAAACTGAGTTATTTTCTCTCATGATAATTTGGAAATGGTTACGTTTTTAATCAAACACATTTTAACACCAGTGTCAGCACTGGTGAATAACCCCCAAATGTGATGTAAAATCTAACTTTTAATTTACTTTGATATGACCGTCGAAGGCTATAGCTGTGGATATTTAAATAGTTTGAATCACTGTTTAAAAATAAAAAACACACATATCCAAACATTTATTATAAAAAGACTGGCAGAGTATATTTTAAAAGGAACGACACGCAGGATGTGACAAAATAAAGTCAGATAATGAATCTACGGTCTGGTGTTTTGTACTGAGAGAGTATAACAGAAAGACAGAAGAACAGAGAGGAGCCGGCCAAGAGCCCAGAGCATTAATTACTGTTGACACGTAAAAAATATAATTAGATATGAGAGGGAAACAGAAACTATTTATGGCAACCGAGGGGCCTTGCTTAATGATCAGACTGCAGCTAAAACCTCTATTGATTTTCTTGTTAAATATACAGCTCAATTAAAGATACCGCTGATTAAAAGACAATTACAAATCGCAACGGTGGTTCTAGACATGCTGGGGAAGCTGGGTAATTTGGGGCCGCCCGCTGCAGACGGAGAACTGCACGTTTTCATCCCCTGCCTCATCTCCGCAGTGCAGTGGGAAATGAGGCTGCATAGGGTTTTTTTATTTTAATTTTCCATGTGAAAACCTGCATTTCTCAAAGCTGTGTCCAATTTTAGACAGAGCTGCGAGAGCCATGGATATGATAGTCATGGCAAAATTCAGTATACAGTTAATACAGCATGTTAATTTCTCAGAATGTGACAAAACAACCTGCTGGATTTCAGCACTAAAAGCATAAAACCAACCCTGATTAACCACAAACAATAACAATAACACTGGCCTCTGAATACATGAAGCCGAATACGTCGAACAAACAATACAAATTGAATTCCGTCATTAAAATGAAGTACCTGCTTAACAGAAGCTACACCGAGGCTCTTTTTCTCCGATCTGCATCAGCCTTGTCACTGACAAATAAGAACCTTGACAGTCTGTATAGCCTCACCACCACAGAAGGGCAGAATTACAATGTATAACAAAAAACCTTTCTGTTTTTCATTTAGGAAAAAGAAAACAGTTTAAATTCTATAAACCACTGAATTCTTTCATAAGTTTTGGCGGAGCATTATTTAGATTCTACGCTATCACAACTGATAGAGGCAGCTTAAGAATGTTTAGGAACTTTTGTTTTTGTTACTAATGTTGCTGCATTAGTCATCGACAATATAATTTAATGAATCAATTATGTAGATATAAATTAATAAATAATACATTTTTATTCCTGTTTGTCACCCTTCCCTGGTGTTGGCCTTTAAATTGATGAGTTATGACAAGTTCAAATATGTGCATGTAACTGTGTGTGTGTGTGTGTGTGTGTGTATACCTGTAGGGAGTTGAGGAGGATGAAGATGTAGGCCATGACAATGGAGAAAGGCACCAAGACGCCGCACAGCCATGTTAATCCAAGGATGGGAAGTAACACCAGCACTGCTTTCACTGCAGCCCTGTGCTCCCGAACACACACGCACACACAAAAAGAGAGAAACACAAACACACACACAAGTTACAGCACAAAAATAAATACATTTAAGCACACAAATATGAATGTTGTTAAACCTACAGACACACAGACACACACACACACACACACACACACACAGAGAAACACACACACACACAGACTGGACTGGCTGACTGAGCAGAACCTATTTAACACCAGATAAAATCAATCTAAGCATTCCCTAATAATTCTCCTTCCTCCCCAATCGCCCTCAGCTCAATTCTGGGTTTCTCAACTTTTCAGTTAATTTTGGACAAACCTGAGCGGCTTTGGCAAACGGCTTGTTCCATATACAACACTGTGCAGCTGGAAAGGCTCACTGGGTGACAACTTCCCACCTTAAATCCACCTTAATTCTGTTTAGAGTGGAATTAGCTTCTCACTCAGGTGACCGCCAAACCGCACCAGCTGTGTGTGTGTGTGTTCGCGTGTGTGTGACATGGCGGGCGGGGAGCCCTAGTTTATTCAGCGGAGGAATGTGTTTGAATTTCCGAGACGGCTGCCACCCAGGGGTGCCAAGTGGTTCAAGGCCTGCTTTGAAAACCTGCATAGAGCACCTTCTGTGAGCCGCGGTGGGCCGACATGGTGAGAGCAACATTTACACGTTAACATGAGATTCACTGATAGGATCACAAACAAGGATGTTGTGGTGATTGGACTGGAGCGCACACTCTGATAAACTAAAGCAATTGATAAAACAGAAAGCACAGGAAAGTGATAGGGCTCATAAAGACACTGTTTCTGTAGTGAAGCAGTCAAAGTACACAACTTGTTAGGAGTTTAGTCGAGATAAAACTTTTTCATGAGTTCTACTGACCTGTTAAAATCATTATCAATCGATCAAACAGCAAATAAAACTAGCAAACAAGTGTATTGTGTGGATTTAGATGGAGTATATAGAGTTATACTGATTGAACCTTAATTTTAATTTCATGCAGTATTCTAAGAGCTCAAGATAAACTTTCCCAATATCATTTAATCGCATAGGCAATAATGCATTTAAGATGATAGAAAAAGTTAAATGTTTATATTCTCACATCCCATCATTTCAAAGAGGAACTTTTACCAACCAAATATTTTAGAGGCCATTTTGGAATATCAATATTTGAATTAGAGTTCAATCAATATAATATTCTTGAAGGACAGTAAAAGTGCTGTTTATGCGATGTTTCAGGAATAATACACATGAGATCAAAATCTAAATGACGGGTCAATAGGAGGTTAAAAATAAAAAAGGCTTAACTGAATTCATACCAGAAAACTTGTATTAAAATAATATCTTTATCTTGTCAACACTCACAGATATTGAAGAACTACATTGTCAGATTTTTAACAATTACAAGCTTGCAGCCTTTTATACGTGCAGCACTAATGCAGCCCATTCAAAATATATTCCTTTCTAGTTTGATAAATGAGACTCGCTCTTTTAAAATGACAAATCCAATATAAAATCTTGCGGCTGCTTTTTATTTGACGCCCAGTGACTACAGCTTGTCGAATCCAAGGCCTGAGGCCCGGGTGAATTATCTTTAAGAAAAAAACAGAGGACAAATGGCACCTCCTTGTGGTTGGTACCTGATCTGCTCGTAGGCTTGTTCCGCAGGACTGGTGCCCATGGCCAACATGATGGACCTTCTCTTGGCTGTGGAGATTGTGATGATGACAACCCTGGACAGTATCATGATATTTACCTGGAAATGAACAGAGAAACTATCAATCCAAACAGAGGAAGGAGTTTTTCATTTCCTCGTTGTGGGAACTGTTGGGTTCCTCTCGATAATATTGAAAGATCTCGACCGCTCTTCTCATAGTGACTTGAGATGATGTTTGTTGTGATTTGGTGCAAGACAAATGAATTGAATCAAATGCAGGAGGGAAAAAGAGAAAGACATGATGGAGATCTATAGGTTGACATATCTGTTTGAAGGAGAGGAAAGATAAGAGAATTGACCAAAATGACTGATGTTTGAAGAAAAATGTAAAACATGATATGGTGTTACCACTAAACAATAACAAAAAGCATATTCTAACAATTTCCGTCTAGAGAGGCTACACAATAGGATTACAATTTAATTTGCAAACCATGATGATGAAGATGACTGGGCCGGCAAAACCCCAGATAACCCCGTTCTGGACACTGAGCCAACAGTAGCCGTCGGCAGAGTATTTGCCCGAGGCCGATGCCAGCGTGATGGTGACTATCAGTACCGGTAGACCTGGAGGGAGGGGGGGAGGGAGGGAGGGAGAGATGGGAGAGAGATTATTAGGAAGAGGAATGAAAATCGGCCAAAAGGTAGAAGAGATTGGAAATGGGGCTTTACGGTTAAACCACTGAGTTGTAAACGGCCCAAAACGTAAGCAAACCTTAATTTTACTTTCAGATGTGAACTTCTTAAAACTATAGCACATACAGATTACATTATTAGATATAACTGGGTTTACATCGGTGGTTTTAAGACGTACTTTACCATAAGTGTTAATAACAATCCTTAACATTCACTGTCTATCTGTGTCGAGCCATTTTACCCCAGCCGATGAGATAGTAATATTTCATGTGTCGATCCTCGCTCAGGTTGACCGCCACCACCTTGCTCCAGAGCAGCAGACCCTCCACCAGCATCCAGCTAAATGCCGCCATGAAGAAGAGATGAAGCAGCGCCGCCACGAGTGTGCACGCCACCTACAAACACGCACACATGCAGATAGAGACGGATACAGGTTAGGTTGACACAACAAAAGAGCACAAAGTAGGAAAGGCTTCGATGGCTGCACAACAAACCCACATACCAAGCAGTTGTAAACATAATCAGAGAAGTGTGCCTGTCTGCTGTTGGGTCATGTTTTTTGAGGGAGGAATGGTTTATCCCACACTGCTCTGCATTTACACAATTTGCAAAGGGGCAATTTTGTGTGGAAAATCCTCTGCCTCCAAAATAAGCAAAGCAAATTTACACGCACACAATGAGCGTTGTGGTGACCCAGAGGAAACTGAACTGACAAACTGTATCATCTATACACATGTCAAGTATTCATCTGTTCAAACATATTTTTCAGTTTGAAAAATAAACTCTTTACATTTAGGATTTCAGAGATACAGTTTCGTGCTTTAACATCCAAACAACAGTCAGCTCACACATTAGTTGTTTGATGCTGAAAGATTCAACTTGAAGCGTTTATGGCAGAGTGGATGTGACACATTCCACTTTACACTTGTGAAACACACACAAAAACTAAATGTCAGAGGTTAGCCGTGTGCTGTTTAAGAGCAGCTCATTATCATGACTGATGAACGAGGAGCCAGTGGCCACTGCTTTCACATTTAACAGTTAAGTCATAAATTACCTAATGTTGATGTATGATTTGGGTACATTTGCTCTATGTTAGCGAAACCTATCAATAATATAAACCATGAGGTAATTTTAAAATGTGTTTTTGCTTGTCTGATATCATCATTAGCGGGATTGAGCAAAACCTTGTTAGAAACTGAAAAATGACATCCTTGATTGTCCGGTTCTATTTACACACACATTTGACAAATTTCCCACAAGCGGCCATCTGCCTGCAGGGGTAAAGTCCACCCTGACATGACCGGGGTCAAAGGACCAGGGGTCAAACCAACTACAGGTCATTGAGTGACCACAGACTGTGCTTTGCCTGATGGATGCGACAGTAGTGGTCACCTATGTCACATCAAGCCAAAGCATTTGTTTTCCTACGGACCACAGAGTGGAGTCCGATTTCAAATCTCATTAAGGCTGCTATAAATACGACAGTGATGTGTGTTGATAATAGGAGTTAGACAACACAGGGAGGTAAACAAATCTTTAAATGTCATCATCTACAGTGGCTTTGCAATAACTTTAAACGTTATGAAAATTGAAGATAGAGTATTTTTTTTTTTATAAGCTTTTTAAAAATCTTTTGGAAGTTCATTTTATCGTGAAAATCTTTCTAATGTTGAATAAACATTTTCTAGTAGGACAATGTTTTAACCTTTGGTCAAAAATATATTACCCTGCACTTAAACAATAATAATATTTTGTAGAGCGGCTCTCATTTTCAATATCTTGTTGAATCTTCTTTCAAGGTTTGATCGAATCCGTCATGTAATTAGTCGCCTTCATTTATTCACAGCTCAACCTTTGGTGATCCAGCTTTAAACCCGATGCTTTGTTCGATTAGAAGCAGATGTACCTTGTTATGAATGGCTGAGCTGCTGCACAGCAGAATCACCTGGGCACAGATCAGAGCAATGAACAGGTTCTTATGAATGGACGTCCTATCAGATTTGGGGATACTGTGGAAAGAGAGAAAGAAGGTTGATGTTATTATTAAACTTAAAGGATGGTGGAATCTTCACAGTATGGCCACATCTCTCTGCCAATGGATGTTTTATACTAAGATTATCTGAGCTGTATTTATTCACAGCTAAGCCTTGAGCAGATTGAGACATTTAACTCAGCACTGACTCAGCCACAGTTTCACTAATATCCAAGGCTTTAAAATGACCTGACATAAAGATGTTAAATGCTTAAATGCATCAACTGTTTAAGTTTGTTATCTCCACCCAGGAAGTAATATTTCCATCTGCTTGTCCATCTGTCAGCAGGAAATTCAAAAACTACAGAGCTGATTTCCATGACACTTTGTGAATGGGTGGGGCATTACCTCAAGAGGAACATATTACAGTCTGGAGCGGATTTAGACAAACGGGTGGATCCAGGATTTCCATTTACTTTACCATCGCGATATAGGGTGTTGGTGGATGTATGTGCTTCCAGGCGCCTTAGTCCAGTGGGTTTTCTTGTATATTTACGTTCAGAATTCAATACTGTGATGGAGACCAGTATGTATATGACACACATACCATTCTTAAACATTACACCATCTCTAGAAAAAAACACACACTGTCTTTAGACGGTATTTAGATGGCATCGATATGTTGAATGTTTCCATTTCAGCGTGTTCACACGGCATAAATGACACATGTTAAACCGGCTTAAGGAGGTAAATCAACTGAAGAGCTTTTCATTACCTCCTGATGGCCTCAGCCTATTTATACTCATCTCATATCTGCATCGTTGCTTGCGACCACCATCATTTCACGTGTGATCATGGATCTGTGGACATGTATGCTCCGCTTCGTGCTGTGTGGGTGTGCTGTGTGTATGAAGGCACACAGATGCATGTACATCACCATACCATAGTGTGTGTGTGTGTGTGTGTAGGTGTGTGTGTGCGCGTGTGTGTGTGTAATGCATGGCTGCGCTCTCTGATTTCAGGACAGTCATAAATCGCGAGGGCAGCTCCTCTCCAGCTGACTGTGATCCCTCAGTGACCCTAATGTTAATTAACAGCTGCAGAATGCAGCCATAAACCTTCAGAGTGGACTCACATGTAGACAGCAGTAATTACTGCATTAGCGCTGGTCAATACTCCTACGAGCCTGAGGAACAGATCACGAGCAGCTACTGAGCCAAAAAGTTGCATCGCCGATTCATACTTGTGCCTCATTGAAAAGGAGTGTTGACAAAACCACAGCCACAACCTCTTTAGTTACTGCTACAGCCCACAAAGCGAATTCACCATTATAATATCAAATGTATAGTGTAATCATTTTTGTTACGGTATCACCGCTGATGTTGTGCTGCAGCAATTTCAATTAACCGCAAGTGCCTGTTAATATAAAAATCTTTGTGTCGCTAACAGAACGTAGTCACATAATAAAAGGGGCTAAGGCCGTGTTGTGTGTTGTGTCTCAGAAACCAGGCATCTATTTTAGCATCGCAGGTAAATGGGTCGGGAAGATCAGCTACTCACTCCAGCACAGTGAACAGCATCAAGGTCACCACGAGCGCACACAGGGACGCACCAGAGCCGACGAATGTCAGCTTGGTTAAAATAAGCTCTTCCTCAGGACTCCACTGGGATTAGCCGGGGGACGGTAGTTGTGTGAGAGAGTCAGAGAAAAACAGTATTAAAAAAAAGGAGAGTGGACAAGTGGTTAAATCAGCAGCCACATGACACTTTCTTAAAGACACTTAAAGCCAAACATGAATAGTTCTGCTGTTGGTTTTGTTTTTGTGCTTATTTTCATTGTGTACTTTGGATGGAAAGAACAGTTCCAATGTGTTCTTCAACAACATAGGCACACTAGGACTGCCACCTGCTGGATAATATAGTGTACTGCAAACCACATCCACAATTTTATCGGTTAAAGTTCTCAACTTGGATTAAGATTTCACATCAGCAAAATATATTTGGAATTAAATCATCGTCATTGCTTTCAGATTCTAAGGACACTCCTGCATATGACGAATACAACAACTACCTCATGTGACCAGTATTATGCTAATATTGATAATTAATAAGTTCTCATTATGTTTATCACAATGTAAATTTGACGTTTGACTTTCAATCGTAGTTTACAATTTTCCCTCAAGCAACCTCTATGTCAGTGTGTGTGTGATTTAAACCACCACATCATAAGTCATCTCATGAGTTACCTTCGACTCCAGGTAATTCATCAGCACTGCAAAATTGGTGGTGTGGTTACATAGACAGGAAGTGACACCGGAGCCGGCATAGGTCACCCTGCAGCCAACACTGGACCAGCTAGTGGTGTGAGTGTGCCTGTAAAGCACAATACACACAAACACAGACACACACACAAAGTCAGCAACTCATTTCATAGAGCAGAGACGTTTAGGTTTAATATAAAGAAGGGCTCGATATCCATCTTAGGATACATCATGTGTGTATCTATTATATTTAATTGTTGTATTTCAGATTACAGACACATTTAAACACATTTTAAGACAAAGTTTCCCCAACAGACCACATCTCTATTAGAATAACACATTAATTTTTCAGGTCTGGTTATGTGACTTTGTTTATGCTGTTGGTCAAACTTACGTCAGGCTGAAATTCCAAAAGGCACAGACAGGAGATACTCTCTGTGAATACTCCACCTAGAAACAGAAACATGTGTTTACACTTGTTTTCCTTCCCTTTCGGTCTCTCTCTCTTAATATATGGCACTGGACTCGGACCAGCCAACAGCGACATGGATGAAAGCCACATGTTTTTGGCTGGGAGAGGAAAATTCCTTTGCAGCTTTATTTGGCGAGATTAACAAAGGGCAACAAATCAACTATGACTCAACTGCTATCTACATACAAGAGCTAATCTTTAAAAGAATGTCTATCATCAGAAGGAATTCCACTTGTTTCACTTGTGGAATTTTCAAAACAACAATGTCTATCTCAACCATTTTCAAAAGTTGCAGTCTCAAATTAGGACCGTTAAACCTGAAACATTGATTTGTATTACTCGGCTGCCAACGAGAGCTGCCCAGAGGAGACTGCATTTGATCCAACCTTGTCAAATCAGTCAAGACGCTAAAATATTTATACCGTACCACATGCAATGAAGAGAGGGTGTACTGGACAGCCACGGGGATGGTTTGGGCTGTGGAGGGATCGCGGATGGAAGCTGATATGACAGCAGACGCCAGGTGACCTGAGGGCATTCTGAAAATAACGGATTTCATTTACATGCCATAAAACATAAAGGTTATTATGAATTAAACAAAACAAACCATTGTCAGGTGTCCAATTAATCGGTACTCTTTCAAAATGAAGAATGAATGAAGTATCAACAGTGTCAGCACATCTTTGTTAGTTCAAAACATTGGGGATTTGTCAGGATTCGGACACAATTTAAGTTGAGTGCAATCTTACCATTATCTCAAATGAAATACAGGAAAAAGAACATACATTTAATTTTACAAATTTAATTAAAAAATTTGGAATTTTTTTCTCCCCTAAATATAGAATTAAGCAAAAAACGAATCAAATCAAGGCAATGTTGTGTTGCCACTGACGTTTGTTTGTTAAGTACGATTCTATGTGTTGACTCTTTTCATAACAGGCAGGAAACATTTAAGTAGAACATAAAATAAGGCGACAGAAAAACACAACCAACCTTTCAGTTCTCTCTTGGTGACTCACTGCAGATTCCTGTGCTCCAGACTCAATCTCACTCAGACGGCTGTAGTGGGTATGAATAAACACCACTTCCTCATTTCCTAGGTAGAGAAAGAAGGAGAAGCACAACAGATTTATTTGAATTCTTAGTGAGCATCACTTCAGCTGCAGCAGCGTCACACATTTGCACTCAATATAAGTCCTGCAATACAAATGTTATGTGTATTCGGTTTTTCATGAAAGTGAGTGAATGTGTGTGTGTGTGTTGTTGTAGTGTGTGTAATTCCTACCAAGGGTGTGTATCCTCTGGAGCTCAGTTTCAGGGATTACCAGCTCATCCTGACCAGTGCTGCTCATGGAGCTGGAGCCGACCACAGACGGTTTGAAGACTTGACGACCGTGATCTTCAGATAACTTTTGCCATTTCATGAACACATCTGGCAGCAAAGACAGCAGAGGACAACAATACACGACCACAACAATTGAGATACATTCATATATAATTATATAATATAATACATGTTTGACTCATCAGTGTATTTATATTACTCCCTGGATTCTGTAAGCACTGTAAACACTAGGAGAGGAAGTAGTGCAACACACTTAAAAACAACAGAATAGCCTTGAGACAAATATACAATAGACACTGATGCAATCTCCAGAAACATCACATCAAGAGTCAATAGTGTCAGAAAATATTGCAAACAAAATATTTGACTGTGAACTCCTAGGTTCAATTTTTTTTTTTGGCACCTTCTGTATTTGGAACCTTATTGATACTTTCCTTGTTGTTTTCAAGATGTTTATCTTACCTATGTTCTTGGTAGAAAGGGTGAAGCCTCTTCTCTCAGCAGACAACATGTCTGCGAGAGCTTCTGTGAGACGGTCAATGCTCTCGACAATAGTAAATGGCCCCACGCTGACCTGTACAAGAAATACAGACCAATACGAATTAATCAGAGGGAGATTCATAGAGGAGAAAGGAAGCGTTTCCTGGTTTAAGAATTGTGACTAAGAAAATTTACCCTCATCCCTTAAAAATTATGTTTTTTGGCTGAACTTAAGTTGCAAATGGGATTTCATCATGCAGCCGGTTTAGTGCCAACTATTTCCCAGACAACACATGAACTGTTATCCTAGAATAAAATAAGAGTGAATAAATAGAGTCAGAAAATCTGTTATCAATTACAGCTAAGTGAATCTTTGACAAATTAAGACAAATAAACACAGGTCACTGCCTCACCCCATCCTCTGTCAGGCCCATCCACTGTGTGGCCATGCTGGGCTCCAGCATCACACTTGCTGCCTTCACATAGTTAGTAGTAATTGAGACCATGACCTCTGCTGCATCGTGTCCAGCTGAGTGAGTACTAGCTGCTGCAGTCAGGCCCGTCTCAATCATCTGGGAGAGGAAGAGGACGTCACTGGAGGAGAGGACGTTTGGGTCACCGGCCTCCACGGCTTGCAGGACAACCTGCGACAGCTGCTGCAGCGAGCTCAGATCTCCGCCCCAGGAAGTGTTTACGCTCAGCTCCTCGATCACCTGAGAAAGAGATGAATAAATTATGTTTTCGAACTGTATTTGTCATCTCATCTCATCTCATCGTCATCCGCTTATCCGGGGTCGGGTCGCGGGGGGAGCAGCTCAAGCAGGGGGCCCCAGACTTCCCTTTCCCGGGCCACATTGACCAGCTCTGACGGGGGGATCCCGAGGCGTTCCCAGGCCAGTGTTGAGATATAATCTCTCCACCTAGTCCTGGGTCTTCCCCGAGGTCTCCTCCCCACTGGACGTGCCTGAAACACCTCCCAAGGGAGGCGCCCAGTGGGCATCCTTACCAGATGCCCGAACCACCTCAGCTGACTCCTTTCTAAGTAAAGGAGCAGCGGCTCTAATCCGAGTCCCTCACGGATGACTGAGCTTCTCACCCTATCCCTAAGGGAGACGCCAGCCACCCTTCTGAGAAAACTCATCTCGGCCGCTTGTACCCGCGATCTCGTCCTTTCGGTCATCACCCAGCCCTCATGACCATAGGTGAGGATAGGAACGAAGATCGACCGGTAGATCGAGAGCTTTGCCTTGCGGCTCAGCTCTCTTTTCGTTACAACGGTGCGGTAAAGCGAACGCAATACCGCCCCCGCTGCTCCGATTCTCCGGCCAATCTCACGCTCCATAGTACCCTCACTCGCGAACAAGACCCCGAGGTACTTGAACTCCTTCACTTGGGCTAAGGACTCATTTCCTACCCGGAGTAAGCATCCATCGGTTTCCTGCTAAGAGTCATGGCCTCAGATTTAGCGGTGCTGATCCTCATCCCAGCCGCTTCACACTCGGCCGCCAGCCGATCCAGTGAGTGCTGAAGGTCACAAGCCGATGATCCAATGAGGACCACATCATCCGCAAAAAGCAGTGACGAGATCCTCAGACCACCGAACTGCAACCCCTCCCCACCACGACTACGCCTCGATATCCTGTCCATGTATATCACAAACAGGATTGGTGACAAGGCGCAGCCCTGGCGGAGACCAGCACCCACTGAGAACGAAACTGACTGGCTGCCGAGGACCCGAACACAGCTCTCGCTTTGGGAGTACAGGGATTGGATGGCCCTGAGGAGAGACCCCCTTACCCCATACTCCCGCAGCACCTCCCACAGTTTCTCCCGGGGGACCCGGTCATACGCCTTCTCCAGATCCACAAAACACAAGTGGACCGGATGGGCATACTCCCAGGCCCCCTCCAGGATCCTTGCGAGAGTGAAGAGCTGGTCCGTAGTTCCACGTCCGAGGCGAAAACCGCATTGTTCCTCTTCAATCTGAGGTTCGACGATCGGCCGAACCCTCCTTTCCAGCACCTTGGAGTAGACTTTACCAGGGAGGCTGAGGAGTGTGATACCCCGATAATTGGTACACACTCTCTGGTCCCCCTTTTTGAACAGGGGAACCACCACCCCGGTTTGCCACTCCTTTGGCACTGTACCCGACTCCCACGCGATGTTGAATAGGCGTGTCAACCATGACAGCCCCTCAACACCCAGAGCCTTTAGCATTTCTGGCTGGATCTCATCAATCCCTGGGGCTTTGCCACTGCGGAGATGTTTGACTACCTCAGTGACCTCCACCAGGGAAATTGACGACGAAACACCATCAACCTCGAGCTCTGCCTCCAACATAGAGGGCGTGTTATTCGGATTCAGGAGTTCCTCAAAGTGTTCCTTCCAACGTCCGACGACCTCCTCAGTTGAGGTCAACAGAGTCCCATCCTTACTGTACACAGCTTGGATGGTTCCCCGTTTCCCCCTCCTGAGGTGCCGGATAGTCTTCCAGAAACACTTTGGTGCCGACCGAAAGTCCTTCTCCATGACCTCTCCGAACTTCTCCCACACCCGCTGCTTAGCCTCCGACACGGCAGCAGCTGCAGCCCTTCGGGCCTGTCGGTACCCTGCAACCGAGTCAGGAGTCCTCCAGGATATCATATCCCGGAAGGCCTCCTTCTTCAATCGGACGGCTTCCCTGACCACCGGTGTCCACCACGGTGTCCGAGGGTTACCGCCCCTTGAGGAACCTAAGACCCTGAGGCCACAGCTAGCCGCCGCAGCTTCAGCAATGGAGGCTTTGGACACTGCCCACTCCGGCTCAATGTCCCCAACCTCCACAGGAATGCCAGAAAAACTCCGCCGGAGGTGTGAGTTGAAGATACCTAGGACGGGGGCCTCCTCCAGACGTTCCCAGTTCACCCGCACTACTCGTTTGGGCTTACCAGGTCTATCCGGAAATTTCCCCCATTCCCTGATCCAACTCACAACCAGATGGTGGTCGGTTGACAGTTCCGCCCCTCTCTTTACCCGAGTGTCCAAAACATGCGGCCTCAGATCAGATGACACGATCACAAAATCGATCATTGATCTTCGGCCTAGGGTACTCTGGTACCAGGTACACTTATGAGCACCCTTATGTTCGAACATGGTGTTTGTTATGGATAATCCATGACTAGCACAGAAGTCCAATAACAAACGACCGCTCGGGTTCAGATCAGGGAGGCCGTTCCTCCCCACCACGCCTCTCCAGGTATCTCCATCGTTGCCCACGTGGGCGTTGAAGTCACCCAGCAGAACTACGGAGTCCCCTACTGGAGCCCCATGCAGGACTCCATTCAGGGTCTCCAAGAAAGCCGAGTACTCTGAGCTGCTGTTTGGTGCATACGCACAAACAACAGTCAGAGTTTTCCCCCCTACAACCCTTAGGCGCAGGGAGGCGACCCTCTCGTCTACCGGGGTATTTGTTTCTGTGAAAAAGGTTTTTGCAACGTCATATTGCCAGTTATCTGTCTACACACCTCAGAATCACATCCATGTTTGTTTTTTTGTGTTGCTGCAAAGCTAAGAAATCCTTTTAACCTTTGTCAGTGTGCAATGTGCTACTCTCAGTCGTTGAGATGCCAAACAAATTCTTACTGCACCAGTCGAGTGATGATGTGCTCCAGACAGAAAACTGTTCAACTCACGTGTTTAGTCAGAGGATTCTTGCCCAGTCTGTTGAAGAATGGTGTCTTCGGTAAACTGAAAACCTCCAGCACTTCTGCATATAGACAAATATAATCCAACGCAAACAATTTACAGCAAGATGACACACAACAGCCTTAGATTATGTACTTTTTTATATTGAAAATGTGGACAACAATTACAATTTATGTAAGTGTAACAATTTACAAATTACAAAATCACCATATTATGTTAAGGATAAAAAAAAATGTACTGATGAAATTTCGGTGTTACCTTTCTTAAACTGGCAGACAGCCCCTCTGAATGAGTCACACTTGGCCACGCTGCAGTCCTCCACCACAGGGTCAAAGATGCCACAGTCCACATCAGACTGAGAACTGTGGAACAACTTCCAGAATGTTTGATTCTCGATAGAATTTCCATCCTCCAAGTGCGGATTGGATAACACAGTGAAGTTACCTGGGGAAGGAAATAGTGAAGGTTATTCTCAATGTTAAATTCCAAGATTCTCAAAGATGCAAACATAAGACTAAACGTGATGCCAGTCACAGCTGTGTAGATAATTCCACACATCACAATTTTCTTATAAAGAGATTATTATAAAGATTTTCAAGATATATGCTGTCATGTCAACATAAAACTAAAACTACACAGCATCACTAATAAAAATGTTTAAATGGAATTCTTATTTATGTTTATATATTCTTTTAGTTTCTATTTAAGTGTTAAACCTGGAGAAAAAATGTTTATTCAAATGTTAACAGTGGCACGTTGAAACTACGCTTTTTACTTCTCTGTAAAAATAACATGCATTTAAATACATGTTAAATACTTAAAAATACACCTGATGTTAAGAGTCTCTGCAATCTGTGCCTGGAATAGCTGCTTCCAACATATTCAAGTGAGGCAAACACCAAGCACCAGCTGCCCCATTTCTAGAGACCTTCAGAATCCATTGTGTGCACCGGCTCTTTAATGCAGTTTGTATACACATCACCGCGGATTGGGCAACACCTCTAAACCTACCTCGAAGCCAACTGCACTTTCAAGCAAACATGTCGTTCAACCTGGAAACCGGAGTTTGTCACAGCATTCATACAAATGATTGTTCTTTTCTTATATCTTTACAGCTGGTAATGCAGTGGGAAGTGCAGACGGACCTGAAAAGCTGCCAGTTCTGCATTGCCAGGTGCAAAAAACGGTGCAAGTAGCTTTGACATTGGATGCAACCCTGCTGCCGTTTCAAGCATAGCGGCGACATTTATAAGCAAACAAATAACAGAACGTGGGTCTTGGTCTAGGACACTTTGGTAACGGCTGACGATGAAAAGACAAGCGGTTGAAAGGACAGACCAGCTGCTGTTGTAGTGTGTATGACTGAACTGGTCTGATGAGGAAGAGGAGGGGAGAAAATAAAAGGTCTGACAGGATGGTGAGAACTGCCTTGTTGGTTTAAGTCCTGAGACAAATGAAATATTCAAGGCCTGATGCACATTCCCTGGCTCAAGTTAATCATTTTTAAAACCCTGTTAAATAATTCCCTGTATTCTAAATTAGTCACTGGAGGAGTACAAGCGTACGATCCTTTGTCCAGATTCAGCTTCAGGTGGGTGGGGGTTGGGAGCCTCAGTGCTCACTGGGGAGCATGATGTCAGAGCGAGAGAAGTTTGTTTTTTAGGGTGGGATTCACAGTGACGTGAGTTACAAAACATTTACAAGAACCGCTGGGAGCTCTAACATTTGCCAATTACAACTTGGTCACCATCTCCCAACATTACTGAAGGGAGAGAAGCAAAGCGACAGATTTCCTCTTTCCTTCAGTTTAATTAGACGTCTAATAATGGAAAGGAAAATAGCAAGTGTGTGTGTGTGTGTAGGCAGGTTTGCCAAAGCATGTCACAAATTGAGAAGTAACACGGGATATCCTCAAGAAGCTTTTTAACTGTTCCCAATCTGAGAAATACAACACTGAGTATCTGCCAATGCCGAGTCCAGATGTTTATATTTTCCAGGATTTTCACAGCAGCTTTTGATTAATTCCAGCATTGTATAAAAATGTCGACATACAATAAGCCAATGTTATATAAGTAGTTTGTCACAGTATTCACACTATATGTCGGTGCTGGTAATGCAGTGGAAAGTGCGGAATAACCTGAACAGCTGCCAGGTTTGCATTGCCAGGTGCATTTGTGTGCTGGAGAGAACATCAATCTGAGGGTTGGGTTGGCAAATTTATGATATAATATAATAAAATGGGTGAACTTGGCAGTTCACCTGTCTTTTAAAACACTAGCACACTGTAGCTATAGATCACAGTGTTTCCAATAAACTAGCTCGGCTGTTGGAAACATTGGATCAGGACACTCTTAAAAAGGAGCAATATGCAAGAATTGGCCGACTGTCGAATGTACCCAAATGAGCAAAAGGTGGGGGGTGTCCACCCATATTATAAGACTCAAGGAAATGCACACTGGCCAGCGCCAAAGATAGACTGGCCATCGGGCATACAGGGAGAAATCCTGGGGGGCCGGGTCTTCAGTGGACTTTCAACAAACTGTTTCATCAGCACTTTTTCTGTGTGTTCTTGCCATCAGGCTTTGCATGAAGTGTCCTGCTGCATGCATGTTCCAGGACTGGGTTCACTGGTAGCAATTTAAGGATTACGTGAAAAGAAGAAGGAGCAGTTTGTACCCTTCCTTCGCCGCCAGGCAGTGTGGCAATTTGGAAAGATGTCTGTGCAACAAGATACATAGACATATTGGATACTGCATCAAAACTGAAATTTCTGCACATTCTGATTATATTTGAGCTGATTTTTGAGCATTTTAAACCTATATAATCTCAGCAATATTACATCCACATTACCCTTTTAACTAGGTTGTTCAAATTCGTATCTACCATTTAGCTATAAAATGTGTCACGTGTCTTGGAATATAACAGCAACAGTTTACTCCTTTGTTGACTATTTTTGTCTTAATGTGAACTTCAAATTAACTATTTCCTCAGGTTATTAACTATTTGACTATTTCAATCAGGTTGGTGGTATGAGACTGGTAGTGAAGGCATGTTATTCTGTGTATGTGAGGCCAAATTTACGCTCTTATCATCAATTACATCATGATTGGCCCAAAAAAGTGATATGAGAGGAGTTTATGTGTCGGAGAAGATGGGAAAAAGTTGGGGAACATTTGGACCTCGTTATTTCTGTGATTTACTCGCAGGTTTTATTTTACTGGAAAGCCATATGGGTGGAGTTAACACATCAGGCCAGCTCAGTTCTTGGCATGTTACTGAAACGTGTATAGTCCTGAATGACTCTCGGTCTCGGTGTGATTGTTACTCTGCATAGCAACCCCACCCAGCCCTAGTTCCAACTGCAAACGTGTAAAACATCATGTTTAACTTTATATTTTGCAATGTTATCTATTCCTTGATTTAGATTCTTGTAACCCTTCATGTTTCCCACAGTCCTCGTGCAGAATCCTGACTAATTTACCTTGACACGGGCTGTCTCCCTGCAGCGCTGTAAGGGAGGACTCTATTTCCATGGCTGCTTCACTCCACTTGAACACCAGCCCAGAGGAAATGAGCGAGCACTCTTTTTCCATGGTGAGGATTTCGCTGCTTTTCAGTACCCGATCCCAAATGTGCAGCTCGGTGATGCTCCCTGAGAATGACTCATCCTTCTTAAATGAGCCCCCAAACGTGTCCTGCTCTTGTCCAATAATGAAAAGGCCATCAGGTCCAATGCTCTCGGCGTTGTTCAGGCCTTCACCCCTGAAAAGTCCAAGGTCAGTATACAGTGCCCAGCGTCCACCACTCTGGGTCCAAGAAACGCAAACTGAGTGCCAGGAGCCGTCATGGGCAAAGGCTTCCTGGTAAGGCCCATGAATGCCATGGACCATCAGAGCCAGCTGCACAGGCTTTCCCTGGATCACGTTCGCTCGGAGCTGGAACTCATTAATATACGACTGGATGGAATAAGAGAAGATGGTAGAAATTCCAAAGCAGTTGGGGTCGAGGCGGAGACGGGTGCAAACGGTCACTGAGCCCATGGAGGAGAACTTGTGCAGGAGACGGGCGTGCTTCTTGTCCGAGCGCCCGCTGAATTCCAGAATCAGGGTGTCGGAGGAGCCTTTGGTTTCACCCGACAAAGACAGAAGAGAGAGGCATTACTATGAAGGACAGATCCTGGCACGGCTCTCGGAAAAGATGGAACCTAATCAATAAAATTCCACTTTGTCATCCAATTCCTACTGTAAACTTGGAAACATTTATTCACTGTGGCTAGGAGTGTTTTATGACAGCATCATTAGTCCTATTTGGATTCGAGTGGACAGCAATGCATCTTAGACAACAAAAACAGTATTAAAAAAGAAAGGCTGCTGACATAAGTGTAAACAAATGGCGCACTGAACCTACTTTTCAGATAAGTGATGACTTTCCTGGCAATCCAGACAGGTTGAGAGATGGTCAGAGACTTTAAGAAGTCGGTTAGGTTTTGTTTCTCTTCTGAGCTGGTGACTGCAGCTAAGGCCCCAGATCGCTGATCACAGACCTCCCCTGCACTGCTCCACTGCAGGCGATCAGGCACATACTCATAATAGAACTCATCGTAGGTCAAGGTCCTGGTTTCCAATGTGAAGGCTGTTCAAAGAAGAGAGACGAAGAAATTAACAGAGATACCTGCCAGACAGCATCGGTAAAAGTTATATATTAGTTATAAAGTTATATTATATTAACATATAGGTAGAGAAAACTTTAATGCAAATTAAAGTGCGTTTTCAAGCACCACTGATTAAAATAAGCAAATATTAGGAGCACGGCACTTCAAAATAAATTTGGTGGCATTCATTTACAGTCGGACGTGAGTTTGCAGCCTAAAGTAATAATTTGAGGAAAGTTATACATCGATCTGATGTTTTCATCACTGCCACAGAAGTTTGAGAGATGTAAAGGCCACATCCTTAATAACCATCAAGATTTATTCAGCTAATCTGGATAGAAATGCACTTCATGTGACCTTACATGCAGCCGACGACCAAATAGTGACGTGAATCTCCCGAATAACCCCGAACCCCATTCCACTTGTTTTTTTCTGCCTCTCAAATCTTATGCAAGACAGATTTAGGAAATTGGGAAATTTTATCGGGTCCTCACTTTGGGTTCAGAGGTTCATGTTAGAATTTGGTTTAAATTCTGTTTAAGGATTGAGGTTGTTCATTTAATGACTCACAAGCTGTGAAGGTTGAGGTTAGAACAAGGGGCTAGGGAATGCATTATGACAACAAGGGTCCAGAAAAATGTATAAACATAAACGTGCGTGTTTCAGAGATGAACCGATCCTAGGAATTTCTCCGGACTTTGCATTTCACTTACGGAGAAACCAGCAGGAGATGGTCTGGGTCAGACGCGCTCACAACAACAGGAAGATGTCCAAAACAAACATGAAGGACGCGAGAGACATGACCTTTAATTTCCACTGTGGGAAGCGGCTGTTCAGCTGACAGCACATTGACACTGACAGTCCCTGACCACTAAAACCGACTTCTGCGTTGTCTCCTACACGTATAGCAACTCTTTCCCAAGGTATTTAACTTCTCCTAGTTTTACGTTTGCCGTGTTTTCCTGCTTTGGTTTCACGTGAACTCACTACTCACTATTTTACGAAACATTTTACTTGGGGGGGGGGGGGGGGGCTGCAGGTAAAGTTCTGGAAGACCGAGCAGCTCCTCCGGAAAATGTCTTAAGTTCAATGCAGGTCTGAAAGCAGCTTTAGAGAACTGCAACTACATGAAATATGTTGTAATTTCTTTTACTTTGTTTTAAATATAAAGCAGAGATTAAGTGGATGACAAATCTTTTAAAGCACTTTAGCATTCATGCTAGTTAGCGCTTTATTGAGAGCTCGTTATGGTTTTTATGGCTATAGCTAGCGAGGTTAGCTTCTTCTTCTTCTAACCTTTGGTTAAATTAAAAAAAGTGCTTAAAAACACATTTAAAAAAATGACTCACCTGAGATACAGCTGTGAAAACAAACCTGAAATATAAATAGAAGTTTAGCTCATCATTGAAGCCACAGAACAAAGTTTCCTTTACTTGGTAATTAGCTTAACACAAAACAGGTGTTAATGATCTCCAGATATTATAAAACCCACCTAATACAAACTAAGAAAACGACATAAAAACACAGGCAACATATAGCCTGAACATTGTAGTATTATTATTTTGTTTGTGTACATATTTACAACATGTAACATTATAATTCATCTATGTTCCACACAAACAAGTGGTATTCATATTTTACCATTTAGAGGTTTTCTACTGAAATCTCTGAAATGAAAAATCTCCAAGCTAACACGTTTTGAAACACACAAACACACATAGAGGAGGATGTACTTACAAGCAGGCCAAACTTTGGCAACAACAACCTGTGCATCCTGGAAAAACACATCCTCGTTAGCTGTGGACGCAGAGCAGCAGCATCTGACTGTCGGTATAGTGACACTGAACAAAAAGTGACGAGCCACACAAACCCGGTGTTTACCTGAAATCTGCGTCTCGTGACAAACTAACTTTTTTTTTTTTTTTTGGCGCGTCTCCTCCTTCCAGTTGCGCAGCTCGTGTGAACGCAGCATCCAGAGCCGCCTGCTGAGCGCGTTTCCCCTCCGAGCTGCTCCCACCACAGATCCCAGCTCCGCAGAGCACGAGGGAGGATGCAGCGGAGGAGGCTGCAGGGAGGAGTGGGTGGAAACCTGCAGCCTGCACTGGGTTAACTAAAGTGCGGTTCCAGGACCTCCAAGGGCCCGTCCAGTGAATTCCAGGGGTCCAGTTCAGCTAGGGGCTTCCATTATTATGTAATACACTAATGAGTGTGAATAAAGGTTTCTGCAGGTTTCCCTCAAGATCAGTTCCAGACTTTCTGAGACCACGATCACGACGTTTGACAGAATATCAGAGCCACAGGATCAGAGGCTACTTTGAGGTCTACTTTGTTTGGTCCCAACATTACGTCTTTTCTTTATAAAGGGATGGTTCAGTATCCTCACCACTATGCCCATCGATGGGTGGGTGAAGTGTTTGAGTCCACAAAACACTTTAGGAGTCTCACGGGTAAAACAGCGTTGGAGCCAAATCCAGTTCAATTTAAATATGATTGAAGTAGGTTTTATTTAGGTTTGAATTGTAAGAAAACAATAGAAAAATACCCAACCTTTAAAATTCAACTTGAAACGGTCATTAACACCTTGTTTGTAGCCTACATGTCCTCTGTGAGCCTCCTCTGGAGCCGTGGTCACGCACACACCTCACACTTGGACGGACAGAAGTATAAATGCAGTGGCGGTCGTGACGTTTGAAACAGATGCATCAAATTTCATACGCAAAGGGACCATAAACTGGTCTTTACTGTAAACCAAAATAGGTCTCAGACCATGGTCCAGACCAAAAGATGTGGTCTCTGTCCAGATTAATCTTCGGATCATCTGCAGAGTGAACACATTTTTAGGGGGAAGTTACTGTTATGGAAAATTCCACTGACCAGTGTCTAAGGTAGTGGAAAGCCCCTGACTAGGTGTCTCACTGCTGTGATACTGTCCACCTGACAGGATGGAACCCTTATTTGGTGATGTTTTTCTTCCAACTGGTACCACGGACAGACATACACAGCAGATAAGACACAGGTGATGATCTCATGTCTTCGATGTCTTCTTTTTTTCCAAATGATCTCTTATGTAACGCCTCTTTGTATAAGTTCTGGCTTTTGTGAACTTGAGGCCAGTTGTTCCATTTTGAGCACCCGTGCTTGTTGTATAAACTCTGCAGAGCTTATTATTATAAAGACTCAAAAGCAACTCCAGTCTGAGAATTTCATTATTTCAAATCTCAAGATGAATTTCCATCACATTACATTAACATTCAACAATTACAGGAACCTCTAGAAGAGCTCATAGAATTGCTTGTAATCTTCTTCTCCAAAAATATGGTTGAATGATGAGGATGATAACTAGGCTGGTAGTAACCGGTAGTAGTGGCATTATATTACAGTGAAAATTCTCAATGTAGTGTGCTGGCCTTTATATGCAGTCTATGGTGCAGGGGGATCCCCTCCAAATTAACACTGATATGAATTTAAAGATTTATTTACATGTTTCCCTGATGTAAATAAAACTTACCGAACATTTACATAGAGCAAAACATGGTTGTTCACATGTATATTTCACTGACTTTTGATACTTCACTATTTAATTCATGACAGTCGAATTAGGAAATGTGTAAAATAAAAGTTTTGCTAAACATGTTAAACAAGGAAGGAATTGAACTTTTAGCCTCTGTAATATTTCAGTCCCATTCACAATCATTCAATAAAAAAAATATGATTTAGTGAAGAGTGCAACACAATATGATAGGTTTGTGTTCCTGTCAAATCAATGCATATTCATTTATTGTATTATTTCAGTTCCCTACATGATATAGACTTACTAGTCTTTAATAAGTCGGACAAAACTCTACAAAGACATCAAAAATACTTTGTTTGAGTACATGTATTAGAGAAGTTTCTCCAGAGTGCAAATTGTTACAGTTTGTGTACAAAATACAAGAGCAAAGCATTAAGTGAATATGAGAATGAAATACGCCTTCACTCAAGAGAAAGATCCTATACAGCAGGATGAGGATATACACCTTCAGCACTTTTCTTTTCTTTTTACAAAACACTGACAAAAAAAAAAGCTGCTCGAGGAACTGTTGCATGTTCGAATCAATAAAAATGCAACCGAAAAATAATTTAGTCACCTCTGAAAAATAAAGTACAACAGAGACAGTTTATATTGCGTTTATGCATAATGAATAACTGGTGAGTAAAGTCTTTGATTGAATGCATCCTTCAAAAATACTTTCAAAGCACTTAGAAGTACATCTCAACACTAGTGCTGCATTTACATCGTATCAGAAATGACATGAGGGCTTACGCGTGGAAACCAAAGCTAATTGTAAGTGTGCAAATGAACGACTATCAACTTGAATGGAAAGAGTTTCTGTAATGTCTGCTGCCCGCTGTGTGAGGTTGGTAATGATGGGGTGTGAAGAAGGAAAACTTATATTAGCTTCTTATTTCCAGCATTTCGTATTTCCTCACGTCAGCAGTTTATCAGTTACAGTAAATCCTACATGATATCCGAGCATCATAAAGACCAACACTAAGTCTGTCCCCGTTACACCCAGTGCGGGCTGCCTATGGATGGGAGCGTGTACACTATTTTGCTCACAAGTCGATTTCTGACAGCAGTGTGAGTGGACGCGCTCTCTTTACTCGAGATGTCCTCCTCCGTGCTCTTATCTGAAGCGGCAGAGCTTCTGCTTTCTCCGGCCCCCTGTTCGTTCCAGGGGGAGGACAAGGACTGCAGGGCTGAGTGGAGTGTGTCTCGTGCAGTCACAACGCTCTGAAGACAGGGGAGCTGCGAGGACGCCGTCAGGGCTCCCTCCTTTGACAGACCCAGGATCAGCTCGTCCACGGCCTTGGCAGAGGAGGAGATCTGCTCTCTGCCGCTGCCGAGGTTGGAGTCTCTGTCTTTTCCTGGAAGGAGAGTGATGGTCAGACAGGAGGAGTGACATAAACAGTAACGATAATCTGCTGCATTTTCACTGAGGCTGGTTTTATCCACCCTGCTCATGCTTAATTCTGTCATCCTGCCAGGCTTTTAACCAACCGTCAGAACTGTTATGGTCAAAATCCATTTAATCCTACAAGAAATAAGTATTATTACAGCAAAAGAAAAGTAAAGCATAGTTTATGCTTTGATTGGCTGGGACATTGGGAGAGCTGTAATAAAACACCCAATAAAACGACACCTTTTACAGCCGTTTATTACACATTCTGATGCTATGACGAACCACATGAAGCATCCAGTAGCTGTTAAACTGATAAAATGATTAAATGAATTCAATCATTTGTTTTTAGTGCTAAAAAATGAATAATAGCGACAGACCTGCTTCTATTAAATAAAAGGCCTGCATTAGCCTTTCTGTCATATTTTACTGTATTACTTTTAGATCATCTTGATACGTTGACACAGTGAAGGACAAAGGGCTAAAACAACTGCCTCTGACTTTAGAATTACTGTTATTTTCTAATACTCGTGACTTCAGGATGTTTCCGGTGTTAGTCAGTGTGGATACGACTCACGGACTGAACACCCAGATTGTGTGTGTGTGTGTGTGTGTGTGTGTGTGTGTGTGTGTGTGTGTGTGTGTGTGTCAGAGGCCTCACCTCGCAGGGCGGCAGACAGAGAGGAATGCAGCCGTCTGATGGCCTGGTTCAGCTGGAACAGTTTGGTCGCTGCATCCCTCAGTTGCTTCAGATGGGAAGCAGAAGCCTCCTCCGCCCATTCCTCCACCTCCTCTGAGTCAGACTCCCTCTCCTGTTTGAAAATAAGAAAACACACAGAATAAATATAAAAGACCGAGCTAAATAAACAGCTGTGTGTGTAATGACGACAACAATTGAAAAAGCTAAAACACACATAAAGAACAATACCAATATATGCGTTCACATTTCTTAATATAATACACCTGCTAGGATGTCAACCACGGAGAAGCTCTGATGTAGCATCCGGGCTTTTAAGAGCATTGCTTGATAACTCAAAGCACATGGATAGTAAAGGAGATTATTAATCATCAAATTGACTTTCACCAAAATTCTAAATGTTTCAATCTGACCTGCCTCACAACTTCAAACTGCTATTGTTGCCATGTCATTGATTTACAATAATCAAAAGCAGTTTTTTGTGCTCATTTGATTTTCATTATTACATTACTGCACATATCCCAAATAGGTCATGATCAAAGAAATGGTAAGAAAACATTGTTAATTATGTATCAACATTCATTATTTAGACAAGGAGTGTTACTGACATGTTTGTGTATCAGTGCAATAAAAAGCTTTTCAAATGTCTCCTTATTTTGAATTTTGAGATGACTGACAACTGCCCCTTTCTGAATAAATGCTAAATATTAAATCCAACAGAAAACACTCATACCAAAGATGCATTTGCATTCACTATCATGCACAAGTGTAGCCTCTGTTACAAGCTGCATGCAAAAAGAACAGCATGTATGTTGTCGCTTCGAGGCATAACTCAAGTTTATTTGACAACATAACACAGTGGGCAGCAAGATGCCCCTGCGTCCATATGTGTCTGCGATTGGTTTGAACAAAAAAACTGGTAGTTTGTGTGGCTAAGATAACGGCAAACAAGCCCGTTAGCTGTGACTGATGCCACTTCATTCAACACATTCATTACCTGGATTATCTTCAACAGGTCACTGCAGGGAGATAAGCCTACAGACCATTGAGCTTTACACGAACAATAAAAGGCTGAGTGGCATCTTTAAAAGGGCTGCTGTGGGAGCGGGTATTAATCTGTAACATTAAGCTCATGTCAAGATGGAAGACTGTTTTTCAACCTTTTCACATTCAGGGAGGCTGTGCTGGGCTTCTATTCTGTCTTCAGCCACAGTTGACAAGAAAAAAAAAAAGACTACTGGCAAACTAGAATATAATACATTGTGTTAATTGTAGTTTTAGGTTTTATGGTTTAAACAATTCGATTATATTCAAATTGTAAATCCAAACAAAACTGATATTAAGAAAAGTCTGATGCTATATTTGAGATTTTTTAATAAACTCAAATACAAGCCTCTCGAATTTAAATTGATAATCAAAGAAAAAATATTTCTCTTAAAAAGACATCACATTACAACCCACCGAAATATGGCAATGCATGTAGCTCTGCAGAGCACATGCTAAATCAAGCATCTTGGATTTAAGGCTCTGCAGACCCTGTGGACAGAGATAACAGGTATCAGTATGAGCAACTTTTTGAATTCATGAAGTAACAAACTAAAGACAACAGAATCAACAGTGTTTTTAATAAATGATTCTGATCTCTTACTGGGTTCCTGGGATACACCAGCTGAGCGTCTCTCAGCATCTCCCTGGTGATGATGAGACTCTCGTTTAAAAGAGAGCGAACGCCCCTGCTGGTCCCCTTCAGTACACACATGTTCATTGAGGGCTGAAAAGATGTAATCATATAATTGCATAAATCTCTCTTTTTGTTATAAATCTTGTTACATATCTGTTTTTTATTATACTTTTTTCACCAATAGAGATATATGATAGTACATTTTACAGGATAAAAATAAACATATATGGTTTGTCTTTGCTTGCCATGTCTTCTTACCGATCACTCAACATACAGTGTACACTGATGTCAACGTGAAAATAAAATGTAATATTTTTGAAGACCTCATAGAACAATTTTCTTTCCAGAACAGACAGATGCACGCAAGGACTGGGCGATTTGTTTGTTTCAGACATTTTGTTACTGCCCCGTTGTAAACCATGTGGTCGTTTTGACTTGTTTAAGAATACATCAAAAAAGAAAAGAGAGGAAAAGTATTTACATCCAAATATCCCCACCTCCTCATATCTTCCTTGCTTTGAAATCCACACAGTTAATATTTCATTCTCTGGTATTGTGGAGCAGAGACATGATTATAGTGAACCCTAAAGCCTTAGCAGAGATAGTAGCTGCTAAGGTATTAATGGTGGTGTTACCTTGCCTGTGGCCTGGGCACCCAGCTCCATAGCATTCAGCGGCATGCATGTCACTGCCGCCAGGTGGCCGAGTGCAAGCAATGCTGCATCCAGGCACTGGCTGCTCTTCCTCCGGGCCTCCGTCACCATGGATGTGATCTCGGAGTCACAGCCCTGGATGAGGAGAAAATTATAATTTCAGTAAAAATCCAGTCAGCACAAGCTAACTGACACAGAGGCTGAATTAAAATTGATTTAATAGTGAATGAATGTAAGCAAGCTAACAAAGTAGCCCACGTAGACTGAGGGGTCTGTAAATAAATAAAAATAGTTGAGAATGTGAAAAATCGTGAGTGAAAGGGGAAAATTGTGTGTTTAGGTGCTGAGGCTGGTAAGGAATTTAGATTTAAGTTTCATATATTCATGTTCTGTTTGGGGCTCAAGGATGAGAATTCCCTCCGCTTGGCCATTTCCATAGACAGAGCTCAAACAGCTCAGAGCTAAGATCCGTCAATCAATGCTCTGCATTTTGATTAGCCGCCCCTGACCAAACTACGCTAAACTGAAAATCATTTTTCAGCTCTGATTTTGCACTAACATCAACTCATTTATATGTTGCAAGTGTCTTGAAAAGCCAGATATGTCACCGCATGGCCTTTATTCCAGTGCTGTAGTTTTTGTGTTCACCTGAATGAGCAGCTGAAAGAATCCTCCCATCCTCTTCACTTGGGACTTGAGTTCCTCAGTGATGGTGTAGAGGAAGCCAGAGACGGGTTTAACGCTCACCAACCAATGCCTGGTCACAAACGCTGCACTCTCCATGGCTGTGGCGGCCTTGACCAGCTCAGTCTGGGCCACCAAGTTGCATACAAACACTGCAGGAGGAGAAACGGTTCATGTACACCTTCGCAATAAATCCAAATGGAAAAAAAAGATCAACCTTGGCCTGAATGAAGAGAGAAATTGGGACATCAAGTCTGTATGCAAGGTCAATTATATGCAAAGTGATTTTGCTAGTCCTTGCCTGTCTATCTACTCACTTGTTACACATAAAAATGAGTGAAATTCTCACCGTTCTCCTGGCTGTCATCGTCCTGGCTGTCGTACAGGTCAGATAAGGTTTGAACTGCCTCGTACACCCGGTTCAGATCAGAGGCCAACCTGTCAGCCATGCTCTCCTCCGTCGAACTACATCCACGGAGACGGGCCACTGATTGACCAATCAGCTCTTTGCAGATGCCAGGCAAGGCAGAGTCTGCGCTGGTGGAATGGGTGGAGGGAGGTTTGCTGACACCCATCAACCCTGGGACGAAAATAATGAAGGTAAAGGGTGTGCACATTAAATAGCATTCTTATAACGTTTGTGTTTGTTTTGTATCAATCATGAAATGAATAATTCCAGCAGTTTCGTTCTGCGCCTCACCAGCAGAGTGGGAGGAGCCATTGAGGAGGCTCTGAATCGGATGAACCCGGATCTCGTACAGACGCCCGGAGATTCTCCTGCTCTTCAGCAAACTCCTGCTCCTGAGGCCAAACAAAACAAAATTCAAAACTCTATGCGTAAATGTTGTATTTACATCTACACTTGTTAAATATATGGATGCCCATAATCAGAATGATTTGGTGCTCCAATATATACACTTACAATGTTCATTTCTGTTTATTAAAGCTAGGGTTGGTAATCCTGGAAAAGCTAGCAAGAGCCGGCTTTAATTTGAAAAATTTACAACTGATACAGGATTTCAACAAATAAAAGTATTCTGAATCAGAAACAACTTACCAACACTACCTTTAAAAGAATAGAGTGCAAAAGCCATTCGACTCAGCTCCTACTTATTGTCCCATTTGAAAGCTTTAATTTACTCTAATTAAATGTAAGCAGCATTATCCTTGAACGGCTTCGGACATTAAAATAATTGAAGTTTAAATGTGTTATTTTACCCCTGTGTATTTTAAACTCAGGAGTAAAAGGTTAAGAATAAAAGTTAACTACATTTTGCAGGAAAATAAACTTTAGTAGTTATTATGAACAACCTTTAGGTGAGAAGGTTCAGTAAACAGCTGTGGTTTTTATGGAAATAGAGAAAAAAACAAGTATAAAAGGAACAGGGGACCGTGTGCCATGTTTCATTTGGCTGAGTCTGCTGCTAGTTCAGGCACCACCAGAAACACCGTAAACACGTTTTCACAAGAATAACTACAATACGAGGGGAAAATATTGTGGATCTGCATGAACCACAGGTGCCCTCTGTGTGTGTTTGGATTACGGGCTGTAGAGTGAGAAACGTAGGGACCCTCAGTGCCCTTTCGTTCTCTAAACCCCTTGGCCTGGCCTGCATGGAAATCAAATTAATAAACAGAGAAAAAGGAATAAAGAGGGAAATATACCGCGGTCAGCGACTTCATGTCAAATCTTCAAGAAAAAAAGAAAAAAAGGATGTGTTGAAAGTCAAAACTACGTGCCAGGTTGTAAATTACATCCCTGGAGACGAGGAACTCTTTGTGAAAACAACCAAAATCTTCCAAACTGTTGGACAAAAAGATTTTCCATGTTCCGTCCACATACTTTTCAACTTTCCATATACATCCATTTGTCTGACATATTGTTCACATTAGAACAACGTGCATTAGGGCAAAAGCGTTTTCCATCAGAGCCCTGAGAACGGTTGACTGATGGGAAGGAAGGCAGAAAGGCAGAGAGGCCCCTCCCTCAGCAACACGCAGTAAGGGTTTCTGAACAATTGCCTACTAACACATTTTCAATAACTGGACAAGACTACAATTCATTTCCTGAAATCTAATGTAAATGTATGGTGCTGGAACAATCCACTGATGGATAGGAGGGGGGAGAAGAGCTGGATAATTACCTTCGGCGAGAGAACGATGAGGTGGAGGAAGAGGAGGCCGATATATCTTGCTCCCACTCATCATCAGGGTCATAAAACACGTCGTCATCTTTAGAGGTGGAATCCCCCTGCGGAGAGTAAACTATTGCTGACATGCTGGGTCTCATTTACACAACTTAATGAGAAAAGCACGGCAAAGTGAAGCAGCATCCCTCTGTCAGGCATAAAACGACCCACTCTGGACTGTAAATAAGGTCAAACATCTGGGAAATTGGCAATTGCACTTGAGCTGATGTCAGAGTGAATATGCAGAATGAGGAACAGACAGGCTGGCTGCTGGAATATGCTTCATTCAACAGCCATCGTCTATTAGCTTGTTAGAGCACTGGTAAAATCAAATAAATGAACCTTCCTGTGAATTTCAAAGCAATTTTGGGGGAATTGAGTGCTCATAATTTTTATCAAGTGTCTGCTCATTGCATGTGCTTTATCATATGAGACTTTTAAGGGTGTAAAAAGGTTTTAGATTTATTGCACTGGTGATAATGCGGACTATACAAAATACTATGCCAATAAAATAGGTCTACTATATTACGTGTCAGTTATTCTTTACAGCCCTAAATGAATACCAGAGGCAGCTTGAACGGATCTAAGATAAGTAGCCAAAAGACTTGGAAATTCCCTGAATAAGTTAAAGCATATGACAGGGTTAAAAATTCTAGAAGTTTCTAGTTTGACCAATCACTGTAAAGCAGGCTTTTTTGACTAAGCCCCAAAATATTGGTCGTTGCCTCCAGAGATCCCAAGACTGAGGTATTAACACATCACATCAAACTGATCAGTATGGCCCTGGAAAAATGAACCAACCAAAGAAAACACACCCTTCATCCTTTAAGAGAAGAGCTCTCACGACTGAACCCTTGAGCAACCAGTTCGTGCTCTTTTATACATTGTTAAAAATCACCATTAAATATGTTCAAGTTCTTTCCACATCAGGAATCAATAATCATCCAATCAGAAAAGGGAACATGTTGAAGGTAGAACTGATTTGAGGCCAACCTGTTCGAGTTCCCTCATGGCAGCCATGTTGTTTTGGAACTTGTCCATACTCCAGAACGTGGAGATCCCCAGCTTTGTGTTTTGAACCCGCACCTGGAGCAAACCACCCGTTTCCAGATTCTCGCTGTCAGAGCTTTCGTGTCTAAAACAGAGGAGAGTCAAGTAAAGGTTTTAGTGATAGTTAATCTTTGAATAACATCGTAATAATGGTAAAGCTTTGCTGTAAAATAAGAAAAGCCAACAAGTAAATTAATAAGTGAAAACAAATGTTTACAATACCTTCTAAAAATTGTGTTTCTCTTCAGTTTAGAACTGATCTTATTAGCTTCCTCAATCATCAAGGACATCTTCATGGCATCCCAATGTGGAGAGACTGACATATACAAATGAAACATGTCAACTACACCACGACCACCAGGTACTGTTTGTTTCAATGATATGCTATTGGAAAAATAAATAATTAGTATTCCAATCCATTACATGATTTTAATGCAATTTAGTGAGATTCAAATTCTTACTTTGCATTGTGTAGTTTATTTTTTGTAACCACCCTCTACAAGAGTTGTCTTTCATCTGACTATAAACAGCTAAATGGACAGATCCCACACATCCACAGTTCCAGATGGGTGGGATCTGTGTGGGTGGATATCGTTCCTGACTCCAGGACGTGGTCGTGACTTAAAAGAGCTCACCATTTCTCGGAGTGTGGATTTCCCTCAAAGCTCTTTTCTTCTGCAGCTCCTCGAGCTCTCGGCCAATCTTCTTCTTCTCTGCCTCCAGGGCATCAACAATCCTCACTTGACTTACACGGTGTTCCTCCATCGCCTGGAGTGAATCATGGTAATGTACACACTATTAAAAACCACCAGGCCAAATCATTATGCCTCTAGCCAAGCTCTACCACAACTCAAATGGCCCATCAGTTAAACATAATCCCTGTGTCAGCACATTTGCTTGAGCTTTTCAAGCTCTTTTCAGATCATCAGAAAACATGAGAATGAGCAAATTAAGGAGATGATGTCATTTACAGTTACAGGAATAATCATATTTCCTATCGAGTGACGTCTGAGGATCAAGAGAGAGAACTGGAGAAAGCTGACTGAATTAAGATCTGTTACTTATTATCTCTTGGATACTGCAGCTCCACCAAACCACTAGTCTGAATCTCTGAGGCCAAGTTGTTAGTATTTAGGACACAGTCTCTTCCAAAAGAAAATGGGAGTTAGCTCAACAGTGCAGAGGCCTGTAAAACTGTTAATATTCAAATATTCTGAAAGGCTAATAGACATCGACAGTGGGATAAAGCAAATAAACTTGTTTTTTCATGGAACAATCCCTAACAGCACTAAGACAGCCTCCTTGGAACCTAAAATAGTTGAGCCAAGTGAAAAGGAAACATTCCCAGATTTGCTCCGTGTCCTGACCTGGGCCTCCATGTGCAGACGGAGGTGTTTCTTCTGGGAGTCCACCTCCTGTTCCAGCCCCAGCTTGGCCACCTTCAGCTCTGCCATCTGACTGGCCACCCTCTGCTGGTCTAATTCCTGTTGACGTTTCCACGCACTCTCCTCGTTCTGAATAAATTACATTTTGCCATTACTCAATACTGGCAACACAACTTGACAGGGTGTAGGGATAAACATAAATTACACATGACAAGAAGTATCTGACGGCTCGGACTATGCAATGCAGTACACAGGGTGAAAGAAAAAGAGGTTATTGAGTTAAATTTGTGATTAAGGTAGTTTGTTAACAGGTAAAACGTTTATGTAAATTAACTTTCAATCACTGCAAACATCCAGAACAGGTAAATATCTGTGGAGATTCCTCACAACACAGTACGGTATAAAGAGTGCAGAGCTCTGGTTTCCTGCCAATAGGCACCACTTAGCAGTCCTGAGGCCCTCAACAGCTAATAATAAAAAAAGAGAAATGGAGGTATAGTGTACCAGCTCTCTCTCCAGGGTACGAATCCTGTTCTCATAAAGCGCCCTCTGATCACAAAGCTCCTTCTGGGCCACCTCCTTGGCCATCTGGATTCCCTGCATCATCTCCTCCTTCGCCTTCAGATGGGCTTCTTCAATTTCTGCCTCCAGCCTGAGAAACACAAAGATGTCTTTAGGGAAGTTTTACATATGTTACCTGGAAAAAAACAGGGTAGCAGGTTGTGATGTTTTTTTTTTCCATTTAGTCATTAGACTCACTGAGCTCTTTGGGCCTTAAGTAATTCATTTTTGGCAAATTCAAAATCTTTCTGGCCATCGCCTGAGCCTGTCCAACACGATACCCGCTTCCCAGACTGCACCTCAGCTGGATGGTTAAAGCGGAAGTAGTGGTCTCCGCCTAGAATCACCCTGTCACCCTGGAATTAAAATACATAAGACGGGAATAGTTAATAACATGCATTAAAAAACACTTTGGACAAAGGGGTTGGTCGTATGATTGACATGATCTACTCACGTGATGGAGGACAGTGGAATCTGAGATCAGGTTCCCATTAACAAAGGTCTTGGCACTTTCCATTGGTGTGATGCTCACAGTACTTTGGATACTGTTTATAACGCTAAAATAAAGACAGATAAAAACATTGAAATAACATTTTAAAGGACAGCGTTAATTGATATATCAGCACCTAGTTTTTTTTAGTATAGTATAGTAGTACTATTAATTCAACTCAAGCAGTTGCCACTGTTCTAAAAGACCGGGACTGGTGATAATTTCTCACCAGTGATGGTCGGCGATGAGGCCTCCATTCAGCTGAATGTCTCGGCTGGAGTCGGACTGGAGCTTGCCCACCGTGGTTTGACCCTCTTTGATCATATAGAGAAGCATCTCAGACAACTGGGGATCCTCATTCAGGTTCACCAGGTTGGGAAGACGATTGTCCACTTTGAATGTCACGCCGGCTTTCTGCAGAACAAGAACATATGTTGGCGACTGATATTGTCTTCCTGATTTTAAATGTTTACTAAAATGTAAGTATGATGAAACAGAAAAACGTTGTACTTGTGTTTTCAGAGCGCATTAGTTTCACTTTTACGGGAATTTACATCCTAAATAAACCATCAATGTTTTGTTCTGAACAAATTACCTGCATCTCTTTGGTTTCCTCCCTTTTGCGTATTTCCGCTTGTTCCAGTTTCTCTCTCCATGCCCTGTAGCAAAATGAAGTTTAATAAAAAACTATGCAGAAAATCATATCTTTGTCAATTTTATCACATTTTCAAAGCTTTAAATATATGAACCATTGTGTGGAAGATGAGAAAGAAAATAAAACTATTTATGAATATATGAAAACAACTATCCCATTTAAGTGAATTCAAGTGAACGGGGAAAGTTGTCTCTCATTTTTGGACTCGTTTGTATTTACAGAATGAATATGAATAAATAAAATATATAAACCGTTACATAAATATTAGTGCAAACTAAATTTAAACAGTGAATACCAAGGAATTTGAAGAAACACTTTGTTATTACATTCATTTAAAACAAGGAAATCTGCCACAGCTTTCTCTATGATCCCCTTAAAAAGAAAAATGTTAATCGTAGGGTGTCGGGTCAAAGGAATAAAATAAATAAATGCATGATGACTGCAGTAATGCTGACCGGTTGGCCTCGACCATTTCTCTCTCTTGCTGACAGAGCATTGTCTTCAGGGCAGTGATCTCCTGCACAAACAGCCGGACCCTGTCTGGTTCGATCCCCTGTGAGCTCATCTGGGCCGCTCGCAGCTTCTCCACCTCCGCCTTCAGCTCTGAATCAAACACACAAACAGTTTGTTCAAATACTTCATACAGCTAAATTATATAATGAAACAGCACTGAGGAAATATAAACTTAAATGAAAACCTGTACTGTCAATACAAATTGCAGACTTACATAAAGTTCCCTACAGTTTTTTTTTAGGGCTTGACTTCAACAAATGCATCAAAAATAACAGATAATCTTGTTTAAGATCTGAACAATTTAATTCACAGATGACAGCTTACACATCATCACCGACTGGATTTGTAATGTTTAAGTCACATTCACTTAGTGTCTCTCAAACCGACATGAGAGAAAACCACAGCAAGAGCTCCCCTTAGAGCTGAGGATGAGGAACAGCAGCACAATCACCTCGTGAAAAATAATACTTGCATGACAGTTAGCCGCCATGTGCAGCTGACAGTGCATAAATATGGCCTGGAGGCAAGGTTAGGGCCAAGCCTTAATTGAAGTGGGTAGTGCATAAGTTGGTGATGGATAGATGGGCAGACAGGAGGGTATATGCGGGAGAGGAGAGAGAAGAAGATCAAGTGCAAGACATGAATAGTAAGATAGACGTGCACGTATAAAGAAAGAGAACAAGACACAGACACAAAGAGAGGCAGCTGGAGTACCTTATCAAAAGAGAATAAATGACGTATATACATATAAATAAGCAGTTGAAGACAGAGGGATTGTTTGGTGAGTGCACTCTGTTGCTTTAAAACTAGATTTTTTTGTGCGGCTGAGATTTTTTTCAACGCACAATCACTGTTGCCAGATGCCAGGAAGCACACAGGCTAGCAATATCAGTCAAGCATAGAAAAACCATTTCCTTTTGAAAAAGGACATGCAGGTGTGTGCTGTTCGTGTAAGATGGCAGATGTTCAGGTTTAAAAAAAAAAAAAACAGAACCTCCAAAAAATCTAAATTGTTTTCTCAAGGGAGAAAGGTTTTACGTTCACCTTGTGCTCCACCGCCCACCTCTGATGTAGTCACAAAGGTCACATCCATATATATATTTATTTTTTAATATATTCCCTGCATGAATGGACTTGTTCTCAAACCAACATAGTGATAAGGCATATTAAAACTCCTTCCTATATATTACTGCTATTTGGGTGTAGATAAATAAATAGGTTTAAAGGCACATTGAAGTTTCAACAAACTCTTTCTTAATGTGGTCATTCTGATTGTCTCACCTCTGATGAGCTTTGCGCTGGTGTCTTCATTGACCTTGGCCACGTTGATGATAGTTCGGGCCTGCTGGGCGTAGCGGAGAGTGCTTAGAGTTTCCTCCACACTGCTGCCTGCTGGGCTCAGTGTGGCGATCATGGCTGTCTTGGAGTTTCCCCCGAGGCTCTCTTTTAACAGCCTGCAAAAGAAAAACCAGGGTCAGGATCGTGGTTCCATATAATTTTTTGGGAATTAGGTTCAGAGATCTGCACAGCACTGTATTTTCAGTGGAGTAACTACAATTTCTATAGCCTGCCGAATTTATGATCATTTTTAACTACATTTATTGTATTTATTTAGATTTTTCCAGTATTGCGAACATCTGTATTTGAAAGAATTTTCTTCTTCATAGAACTCCTTCTTGGATTTACAAATAATCCCACAAAACGTTTGTACAGTATAAAGTGGAAACAACATTGTTTACATCATGCAGCTAATTATCTTTTCAACAAGAGTTAAGTGTGCACAAGCATCCTGATCTCTCACCATGTGAGGACAGACTCCCTGTACGGTATGAAGACCTTCTTCCTGGTCAGTGCTTGCTCAGACAGGGCAGATATGACCTTTCCGAGGGTGAGCAGGGATTTGTTGATGCTAGCACCCTCCTAAAAAGGACACAGGAATTGCATAGTTTTGAATATGAGAGAATCTTCAACAAAGCTAAAGCTCAGTGCGTCTGTGTGTGTGTCTGTGTGTGTACCCTGAGTCGGTCTCCACTCGTCTGAGCTGTTTTACAGCGTTCGCTGCCTGCCAAGTCCACCAGGTTGATCCTGCTGCTGATACTGTGGTCATGTTCCTCATCCTCCACAAACTCAGTCTGCAGACAAATACACAAAGACAAACTTATTACACTTATTCAATTGGAATACATGACAGCTCAAATTTATCAGTGTGTCTCTGATGAATTAATTGTAATTATATAAATCATTTTAGACTTTACAGGGTAAATCTATTTTGTTGTGCAATTGGTGATGATACAGATAAGTCCACAGGTCGTACTTTGGTCTGGGTCATAACCAGGGTGAAGACGGAGTGAGATCTGGAGCTCTTGTCGTTCATTCCTGTAGCTGCTGTGGCTCTCTGCTTGTTGCCGAGCCCCAGCCAACCCTGAAACAGAACAGTGTGAATTAAGACTGAATCTCTCAAGTGATATCAGCATTGTTTTATTTTTCCATGTTACCCTTTGAATATACTGTATCTTTGAAGCTTTATCTTAAAGTGCACATGCACAGACATTGATATCTGTAACTTTGAACCTTGACTCCCTCGGGAATTCCAAGTGGTTCATAAGAGTAACAGGTATCTGAAAGAAGAAAGTATCTTGGTAGCAGTTTCCAACCCACCTGGATGTCGTTGTAAGAGCTCACAACATTCCTGTGAAGAGATGACAAAGTGAGCAATTCTGAAAATGACACCATTAAATAATGATCTTATGGTGTTATACAAAAAGCAATAAGTGTTTCTTACGTTGAAAGTTCAGCAACATAGGGACCATGGACGGGATGCTCCCTCACCCGCAGCTGGAAACAAGAATTCATATGAGACTTTATACACATCTGACATATGATCTTCTAGTAGATGTTCAATGTGTTCTAGACAGCCAGGAGAAACCAAAACTTTCCACACATTGGTATCAACTGCAGTGACTTACAGGCATCCTTCTTTGATTTGGATCATCTCTGGTAATCAGGAGGTCGTGGATCTTCTCGTTGTAAACTTCAAAATAGCTCATTTCTACATGACATTTGACCTGAAACATAAGAAGTCAAATGTGTCATTTAATCGTTTATCCAAGTTTTGTAAACATTCGTGTCGTTTGAGCTCTGCAGTGTTAAATAGAGAAAGGGTGAAGCCTCTTGTTTATTCAATCAAAACTACGTTATAAAAATTTATTAATTAATGCAACATTTTACCTCTGTATTTTCTATGGCGGTCAATCTAGAAAAAAGCTCTCGACAGAACCTTGGAATAACTCCTGCTTCTTCTCCGAAGCCCATCATCCTAAAAAACAACCATTTTAAACAAGTCAAACTGTCAGTAGACGAACTGCAATTCCAAAAAACATCATGTAGAAGTGAGTGGATGAGAGAAGAGTGATTAAATGGGAAATGGGTGAGTGTAGTAAACCGAAAATACTCACGTGTACGATTTCCCAGAGCCTGTTTGACCATAGGCAAACAGACAAGTGTTGAATCCTTCGAAGGCCCTTAGTAGCAGAGGTCTAGCCAGTGTCTCGTACACCATCTGCTGGCTGGCAAATGTGGACTCGCTCTCATCCACAGAGCAGAAAGAGAGGTCGTAGGTAAAGGAAAAACTCTGTTTGGACTCAGGATGTTGGACAATGGTCTCCTGGCCTTTCATGAAAATGACCTGTGATGCCTTCTCTGCCTTCTCCCTGCAATAGATGAAAAATATTCAAAAACGTGAAGGATTTAAAACTGAGCACTTCTATACGCTACACATGTAAATTATTTGTTGATTCCATCAAATCTGCATGTTGGTTGTTTGGCTCTGCAATTTGATGGCAACCTGTCCAGGGTGTAAACAACCTCTAAGCCAATGTCAGCTAAGATTGAATCCAGCTCCCACCCTGAACCTGAACGGTTTAGATAATGGTTGAATAAATTATTTTAGTGATTAATCGTAGCTGGAGATGATGGAAGATGCACATCACAATTTCCCAAAGCTCAAGGTGAGGTGACGTATTTGTTGCCTCTTTCGACCAAAAACCTAAAGTTGCTCTCAGAAGAAAAAGAAAAGCAGCAAATCCTCACAACTGAGAAGCCGGTAAGGTTGCTTGAGTTTCTTTCTGCCAATTAACCAGTGGATTAAATTAACTTGTCACTGAGAGAATGAGCCTGGTTTGAATTTGACACTGAGAATGTCTGCGAACATGTTGTAAAATAAGTTTATATATATATATATTCCTGCCAGTTGTTTCACTTGTTCTAGTCCATTGGAATGTCTGAGCGATGTCTTTACGTCCAGAATTAACACAGTTGAATCGAATCAGATCTGAAGTAACTGCACCTTGGTTTGTCATTAGTTGTAAATCCTGATGTTTAGAGGAGTCAGCGGATACTTTTAATGAACCACACCCTAACCTGCAGACTGATGGGGTGAGTAGTGCATCACCTACCGGGCACTGAACGGCCTGACACGGACAGCCACAGTCACTGCACTGTCTTCCATCTTTAATGAATCCTGCTGCTGCAAAGCCTCACTGGGTCGAGACCGGGGCTGCTCGGTACTCCTTGGAGCAGGAGCAGGAGCAGGGGCCGGGGCCGGAGCCGGAGGCGGGGTGGGGGCATGGGCAGGAGCCGGGTTGGACGTCCTGGCCTGGGGCACGTCTCCCCTCTTGATGGAGCTGGATGTCCTGATCACCCCTAGCGCAGGGCTGGGCCTGTGCACACCTGCAGACACCTTGCCCACCCGAGGAGCAGGCGCAGGTTTAAACTCTTGAGCTTGTTGCATTCTGGATTTGGGTCTTTCCAGACTCGCAGACTTGACCGCCACTACTTTAGGGACTTCTCTCGCTGCCATTCTCTCGAACACGTCCCTCTTAGCTGCGATCTTGTGAAACGGGGTCTTTTTGGTGGGGGTTTTAAATGTTTGGGCCTGGTCCTCTAGTTGTCTGGTGGAGGAAGAGGAAGATGAAGAGGAGGGTGTCTTGCTGAGTGCCAGCCTCCCCTGGGTTTCCACATGCGTCTCTCTGCTTTTACTCCTGGAGGCAGCTTCTCTCACACTGGCAGACCTGAACACACTCGGGTACCTGCCGTTTGGTTCACTGAGAACCTTCGGCGTAGGCTGCCCACCAGCCCCGCTGATCCCACGCTGCCCCAGGGCGCTCTTATCCATGGAGGGGGTCCTGGTCCTCCGCTGTAGGGTCAGTCTCTTCTCCGGAGCCGGGGTGCTGTTCAGGCTGCTTTCAGCCACAGTTTTCTCCCCCTGTTCGCCCCCGGTCCTCCTCCTTGACCTCCTCTGCAGGGTGAGCCGGCCCCGGTAAGGTGTCTGCTGCCCGCCGCCGCTTTTTGACAGCGCAGAGACGATAAAGGTCCTGTGTACCTGTCGGCTTTTCTCCGAAGTCCTGCTGTCCTCACACGTAGACTCTCCGGACGTTGTCCCACTTTTCTCCAGCGTCGTGTCGGATGCTTTCCTCTCCGCCGGGCGCCCTCTGCCCCCCGATGTCCGGGACGTGGACATGAGCTGGTCATAATAAGCCGTGTGCTTCCTCGCTTGTACGCTAAATAACGACATGTTAGCCGATCGCTAAAAACAAAAGAGCCAACAGCCCTTACGGTGAGTCCACTTAGCTTAGTCCGACTACAGCATCCGACATGAAAAACACGTCAGTCTGACCCAAGTGCAGCTGGACATTGTAGTTTAAAACAATAAAAAACACGTTAAACACGATAAAAGTTGCGTCTGAGCTGAAACAGCTACTTTAGTTTGTTATTTTCCTCCTCTTCCGCCTTCGCCCGCTTCAATTTCAAACCGTCTCGGCCACTGGCAGCTGATTGGCTGAATTCGCGGAAGTCTTCACGTCATCCCATAGTCAAGGTAGATGTGTACCCGAGACTGACGCTAGGCGGCAGCATGGTTCTAATATATATACTGTATATGTGAGCACATCGTTGAAGCGTCAACAAATGAGATCTCTACTCATGTTTTCTTTTTCTAAATTTAGCACTTTACCGTTGAAAAAGTGACGTAAACTACATCGTTTCCACATAAACTGTGACATATGTTTGAGAATGAATGAAGTTTGAGCCATGACTTAGCATTTAAACTAAATTTGAGTCTTGGGTTGGAAAAAATAGGGTCACAAACTGATTCATATTTGTATAATATGTAATATTTGATCACTTTTAAAGAAAACAAGTATTTTTTTTCTTGGACTCAAAGTTCACAATCAACCAGACATTGAGAGGAAGAGGCTACAGGCTCGAGAAATGCTCCTGATCCCTCCTTCATAAGAGCAATTCAGTCAGACTGAAAAAAACGTTTGTGTTGTTGTTAATATTTCTGTTTTGTTCATTGTCAGGTGGTTTTTGTCACTTTAGTCATTTTCTATCCACGTTGCATGTCTCTATGGTCACTGCATGCCTGTTTAAAGTAATTTGTCTCTACGTAATCCCTGTTTGAATTTTTGCAGTTGTTGGCATCGGATTTTTGCATCTTTTCGAAAGTTTTTTTTACAAGGGATTGAAACTGAAATTTGTCTCCACATAAGTGTTGACCTGAAACTATGGAGCTGCAGTCTTTTGATATCAAGCAGGACCTATAAAAGACAATAAATTACAAGTTCACCGTATAGAAGACTGTCCATTAGCTGGATGATTGATGTCTTTACGTTGAATAAATTCTCTTACATTATCAACACATAACTAGTTTTCCACAAAAAAATATAAATCAATGAATTTATTTTTTCAAATGAAAATATACAAAATAAACATTAAGCCTTTCTTCAATAAATAGACAGCAGATTCTTCAGCTACTTCTTCCGCCGGTCGTGTTTCCTGATGATATCTATGAGGTTGTTCTTAGTGACCAGTATGTCCTCACTCTCCAGTTTGTTCTTATGTTTTTCCCTCCTCTGCTGCTCGTGGAGGTAGGGGGAGTTTAGTAGCTGCGGGGGCAGGAGGGACCCTGTGGGTTTCACCCGGTTCACCACCTCCAGGAACAGCCGCTTGTTGTTGTTGTTGACAAAAGAAATGGCTGTTCCCCTGTGTCCCAGTCGACCTGCTCTGCCCACCTGGATGGAAAGGAAGGAACGTATGAATAAAATACTGTTAGTTTTCCTGCCATAGTATGCATCAGGCATTAATGATGCAATTAAAGATTGAATTTTAAACCAATGTTCTGAATCAATTAATTTAGAATTGAAGAAAAAATATAATGTTGCTTCAAAGATGACATCTTTCTCACATCAGGCTTTACTAACCTGATGGACATACTCGTCCATTGTGTTTGACATGTCAAAGTTCACCACCAGTCGGACGTTGACCAGGTCCAGTCCTCTGCCCAACACTCCTGTGCTGATCACCACCTCAAAGTCTCCCTCCAGAAGACCCTGGAGACACAGCACAGCAAATATTACACAGTCAGACATTTTCAGTACAGTCAATACACTTGGATCTGCTTTTGTGTGGTTCCATAATTAAACCTGGATCATGTTGGGACTCGTCTAATCCCTGTGTTTTATTTGGGAGTTACTGTTTCTACAGCAGATTTAAAATAAGGGCTTGTCTGACCTTTTTCTTTAGAATAGTAGGCTGAGTGAATGAATCACTTTTAGTTCTTTCAAGTTTAACATAATAGTTAAATCCTGGCACATTCAATGTACTGACAAGAGCAGCACTGGATAGTTTGGCTGTTTTGTTCAGCTACAGGAGCACTGCTGTTTATCCACTTGACTGTGCATGTTCTGGCAGCCATCGGACTCACCCTGAGGATGCGGTTTCGTTCCCATTGGCTCTTGTCAGAGTGGATTGCCACTGTATTGAGACCCATCACCTTGGTGACAGCCTCACAGAGCAGATCAGCCCCCTGTTTACAGTCGACAAACACCACCACAGGGGGGTGGTAGAGCTTACTGTCCTGCAGAGCCACGAGGAAAAACACAGAAGCAAGGGAGTACATGTTATTAAAAACATTTTACAACAGTTTAATATTTCTACATTTAAAACATTTTAAGTTGATGTTTTAGGGTAAAAAATGTTTGCAAAGTGTTGCTTTAATTGCATTTATTTGACCGTAATTGTGACGAGATAGCCTTTCAAAGGCTAAATGAATGCTTATGACTTTCCTGCATTATTCTTTTCTCATCTCTTAGTCTATTGATTTGGCACCAATTTGTGGGAACACACTGACTTTCTGACTTTAGTTTGAGTAAATTTCAGCTGCTTGGGGATTTCAGGGTAGTGTCCGCTTTTGGTTTTTCTCTTGGTGTCCCTTCCAACTTCAGTAACAGCCCAGTGATCCTACTGGAATCCTGCAGCACCCACCCAGTTTGTCACGGTTCAGTGACAGTCCTGGATTAAATAACAGCAGTCATGAAATAAAAAGAGTAATCTTCCTCTACACAAAAGACGTCTCTCCCGTTACTCACACTTCTTCACTGGGTTTAGTAAAGCCGACTCTTCCTGTGCTGCGTAGTGTTAATGGTACAAGTCATTGCTGGGATTCCTGGAGTGGTGCCATGGCTCACGGCCCACCCATTTCCTCCAGACTGGGGCCAGGGCGGCAGCAATGGCTGTCTAAATATGGTGTAGTGGGGAGACCGGACTGTGGAGCTTAAGGAATTCCCAGCCTTAAACAGCCAGTTAATAAAATAGCTGGTACTGGTGCATGTGAAGCTGAGCGATAAAGCCACTATAAAGTAAATATATGAAAATAACCCACTTTCTGTCTTTCCCCCGAGCAGAGCACTTTCATGGTTCTCCAGTGTGCCATTAGACTTGGTTTTACAAAAAGCTACAAAAATGTCCGACCAGTAAAAGAAAGCAATGTTTGGAAGTGCAGGGCTTAGTGATACTCCACCCAAAATCTTGCTACTGAGAACCAGACTTGCTGACCAAAACAGAAGGACAAACAATCTTTAAGCCAAATTGTGATTAAAACAACCTGAAGAGGTCACAACTCACATTAAGAATCTCAAACAGCTTCTTCTTCTTGGAGGGTTCCTCTACCCACAGCAGGATCTGCCTGACGTTGGCACAGGGCTGGTTCTTCTCTCCGATGACAATACGCACTGGGTCACGCACTAGACGAGCCGCCAGCTCCTCTGTCCCCTTTGGGATAGTGGCCGAGGCCAGCAGAGTCTGATGCTCTTCTGGGACTTGTTGCAGAACCTCCAGCACCTGCTGCTGGAAGCCCATCTTCAACATGGTGTCCACCTACAGGACACACAGCAAATACTTACAGCCCTTTCTTCAATGTTAAAGCCTTAAACGATCTAAACAGCATGCAAGTAAAATGTTTTGGTGTTCAAAACTAATATTGTGTGAAATCTTTAATGTTAAAGCACTTATTGGGATATGATGTGACCCAATGCTAAATTAGTAATCAGAGCCAGTTTATGATCAATATCATGTCAAATTTGAATTCCTGCAAAATCAAACAAAACGGCTGCTGCATCACCACAAATGAAGGTTTTCTGGAGAATGATAATAACTGGATGTTGGATGCAGAGTGCATCAATGTGATAAATCATTACTCTTTGATAGATACAATTTATTTGAAAGAAGTACTGATACTAAAATGAAACCCAATCATTCAACATCATGGGATCTTTGTTCTAAAATACACCAAATTCTACCTTGTTTCAATGCTGACAGCACTTTAAGGTCTGAACTTTCAGAAAATATACTTCAGTGTGTTTGTCGTACCTCATCAACCACCACGACCTTCACTGTGTCCAGCGTCACTGCTTTCTGCCTCAAGATCTCAAGGAGTCGCCCAGGGGTGGCTATGACAATCTAATGGATTTAGAGGATGAAAAAAACGATGACAAAGCTGAATAATCAAATCAATATATAACACAATGTTGTGATGAATATAATGACAGAAATACTGTAAAAATAGTGGATGCATTGTACTTTGATGCTGGCTTTGAGGCGGTGGAGCTGTTGGGGAAGTGGCATGCCGCCCACCAGTAGGGCAGTCCTCATGTTGGGGATGCACATCACCAGCTCCTTGGCCTGTCTCTCTATCTGAATGGCCAGTTCTCTGGTGGGGGTCAGGATCAGAGCCATGGGACTTCGCACACTACTCGCTGGTTTCTAGAAAAAAATTTAATAACAGAATGCTTACAGCATGTGTATGCATACGAAAAGCCCAAACACCAGTAGATGAACAGACGGATGTAGCAACAAACATGTTTACACAGGTTTACATCCCATCAAACCTCAGTGCGACTCAACAATAAATGGATCCTTGTCGCTAAAAATCCCATTTGATGCAGCACTGTGACTGTAATTAGTTTGATAATGAATAAAATAAAATCTGAAATTTAAAAACAGTTCATGTAATGGCCAATTTATGCTTTAAATCAAAAACCACGTGAGCATAGATCCAAGCATCAGCAGCAAACATTGAAAGCTGCAATTATTTGCTTAGTAACAGCTCCTCTCATAATGTTAACAGAAGTGTATTTATGTGAATGAAATGCAACAAAGGTACTTAAGACAAACTAATTATTCTTTCTTCAGCTGCACTGGTTTACCTCGAGTGCTCTGACCACCACTGGCAGCAGGAAGGCCACAGTCTTCCCTGAGCCTGTGTCTGCGCTGGCAATCACGTCCCTGCCGCTGAGACCCACAGGCACCATCTGCATCTGGACCGGCGTGGGCGCCTCATAGCCCGCCTTCTTGAGGTTCCCACTCAGCGTGGCGGGGAAGCCACAGTGCTCGAACTCAACGATGGGTCTGCTGACATCACTGCCCTGCGTGTCAATGCCGAGCTCCTTCTTTATACGCTGCACCTGTTCGTCCGTCAGGCCTGATATGAATCGATCTTCACTGTAGGAATACCCTGCTTCACCTTCACCCACTGCACCTGCTTCACCTGCAGGCGTCCGGGGTTGAGTCTGTCCACCTCCACCGGCGTCCTTACGGGTAAACACATCTGCCCCAGTGCCCATCCCCATTTGCAGCAGATGTTTGGCTTTGCATTCCAGACTGCAAACGTCGTTGTCAGTGCTGTCACAGATGTACTCCCCAAAGCGACCACACATCACACAGACAGGCTCCCCCGGCTCGGGCCATCTCTGGCTCTTTTTGAATGATTTCACCGGCTCCTCCTCTTCTTCTTCTTCTTCCTCCTCCTCCTCTTCTTCTTCTTCTTCTTCTTCACCAGAGGAAGATTTAAGTCCATCTTCATGTACTGAGCTCTCTGTCAAAGCTGCAGGGTCTCCACTAGCTTGATTTGTCTCCTCCTGTACCTTCACATCTTCATATGCCTCCTCCTCGTGAACAGGTGCCTCTGAACTCCTCTCTTCTTTCCTCTTGTCCTCTTCTATCTTGCTTTTCTTAATCAAAGTCTGTCCTGATCTCTGGGCCGGTCTCTTCACCTTCAGGGCTCTTGGCATAAACATTGTTTTGAGGGATTAATAACCTGTGAACAACAACAGCAAACACCAGAAGTTAACGTAAAGGATTTAGTGTGATGTTTTCCTAATGGTGGGAAATGAATATGTCAGCACACTAGGCAAAGAATGGGTAAATTAAACAATTAGCTCACAAACAAAGGTGAAATAATAATTGACATATTATCTGCATGTTAAATCCACCGTAAGAACTGGTTAAAAGTATTTGTCCCTGTAGTTTAACACATTAACCACATTACAGTCACACAAAGACAAACAAAACACATGAATGTTTCTGAAAACGAGTCAAACGTTTCCACAGTTTCGTCTAATTCGCATTTTCAAACTACAGTCCTGCCACAGCGGCCTCACAAGCTACGGTTAGCATGCTAGCTGCGTGTTTCCATCATAATAAACACGAATACACACACACGCTTACCTTCCTGCGTCGAATCCTCCAACAGTTCACAACATTGTCTGACGCACACTGATGACGCACGACCGCGTTGCACTCTGGGATATGTGGTTTTGTAGAGTAACTTCTGGGTAGCCTCACTCAAAGCGTTCTTTAAAACAGATTTACAACAGGGTTATGATTTAATTTACAAAAAAACGTATTAATCATTTGAACTTTATTAAATTTCAAGGTATTTTCTCACATATAATGTTTCATATTGTGAATATAGTGAATAGAATAGAAGAGAAGAGAAGATAATCTGTCAAATAAACATGAGGATTAATCTAGTCTGCGATAAAAGCAATATAATAGACAGTTGGTTTGTGATAAATATGTGGTGTATGTAAAACACAGTACTTGAAACTTGGTTTTCATGTTGGGCAACAATTAATGTATCAAGCCTCCATCATTCTTCTCTGGTTAATTCCCTGCATGCTGTTCTCCTTTTGTGCCACACTCAAGTTTTCATGTAAACTTTTCCATTAGTACTGTCAGTGTTGCAACAGGCTTGTTACACATTAAAATGTACTTCTGACCTGTTGTGATCAATATTTGGTGGAGCTCTTGTAATCTGAAAGGATGAATTATACTCCATTGTGCTTGCACAGTGCATAGGCTTTATATCGATGAGTATTGGAATTTTAGTGTTACTACAAATGCAAATCATATTGAAACAATTATATATATTGTTTTATTGCCCAGCCTTATACTTTAACTCCACCTGGGCTCATCTGTTATATCAGAATATGAAATTAAATATATTTTTATAAAGTTTTGATTGAGGATAGCACAAATATTACATAAAAGAACTTATTCGGCATTCTCATTACGTTAAGTACATTAAGTGTTATAAATGTTTTCGCCAAACTTTGAGATGGTATGGAAGCATATTTTGTTTGTTGTCATCGTAGAAACTGATAAATGTTTGATATTAAAGTCAAAGTAACTGAATGTGTGTGTGTGTGTGTGTGTGTGTTTGTGGGGGGGGAGTTCCTCTTAAAACTATTTAGAGTAGAAACATTTAAATAATTCAACATTTTTCAAAAAGAGCATCTTAGAGATATATCCACTTCAAAGTTGGGAACATAAGATTTTCGATCAAACCAACAAATCTAAAGAAAATCTAAAAGTGCCCACATTCCCGTCAGTAACCGAAGATGTCTCCCGCGCATGCGCAGCACGCAACAAAAGGTGCGGGAGCCTCAGTGCGGCAGGAAAACCGCAACACGGCACCGAGGGTTTGACCAGGAGAGACACACTGGAAACACGTCTGGTATCAACACAACCACACGCGGAACATGACGGACGGGACGCGCGTGTCTCCACAGACTCCACAGAATGGAAGTGGATCTGTTTCCATGCAGCTTTTCCTGTGAAGCCCCGGGAAACCTCCCCCCGGCTGGGTCCGTGTCCTCCTCTGGTGCAGGGAGCAGAATGGATGAGGGCAGAAAAGACACAATGACGAGCGACTCGTTGTGAAACACGCAAACAGGAGAAAACACGCGTTTTTCACGAGGAGCCCCTTGAAGGGAAACTGTGCGTAAAGCCGCCGCATCTCTTCCACGTATTGTTTCCCCACGAAGAAAACCAGATTCCAGCTGTGGGATGCTCTGACGCGGCGCTGGGTTCACGGGATCGTCACGGTAAACAGAGCCGGGTCGGAAACATGGGTGAAGTTCACAGGAGCTTCGTGGCCCCGGCGGTGAAGTCCTTCGAGCACTACGACTTCTCCAGAGCCAAGATCTGCTGCAGCCTCACGTGGCTGGTGGCCAGGGCGTACGGCACAGGTAGGGCGCGCGACCCCTTCACCTGCAGGCTGCATGGATGTTCAATACCATTTCCCTTTTTATGAATTAATCACAAATCTTCACAGTTCCCATCAATGAGCAAGCACTTTGCTGAGAGGTGGGTGGATAACAGGGGGGAGAGAGGGGGTGTAGGGGGAGAAAGAGAAAGAGAGAGAGAACAGGGACTGTTGTGTAACCATCATATTGAAGCTCTGTCAGACTGGTTATCATGGAAATAATAATAAGTCCTCTTTATAGATGTATTGATGCGTTGCATGATAGCAGCACCATTTAGTCAAAAACAATAATAACAACAATAATAATACATACATTGTTGAGTAGTGATAGATCTGGATCCTGCAGCTCTGAAGTCATGGATACCTGCAGAATATTAGAGAGAGATATTGATATTGGATATTTATGTTTATTGTTTTGATTTATAATATCCATGTGTGTCAGCATTCAAATGGCAGCAGGACCCTGTGCAACAAATTAATCACATGTGTGTAGTGAATCTTACAATGAGGGCAGTAATACATTGCTTATGCATTGGGGAAACACTGTGAGGAGGTGTATTACATAATTGATCCACCTCAGAATTATCAAACTTTGTTTTACTTATGTAAAAAATTCTATATGTGTTGTGGTTGTGTTATGAGATTAGCTGAAATAGAGTTAACTATCAGGGCAGAGCAATAAAATAATATCAATAATCATTGCAAAGTAAATTTATTTTTTAACCATAATAAGTCCAATATCTATAGATTTGTATTCAATCGATATTTATTTTTGCATTGTGGAAACACTGTGAAGAGGTTTAACATATAATTGATCGACCTCATATTTGTCCGATGTTTTGTGTGTAATGTAAAAGTCAGAAATCCTTCACTCATGAGTCTTTAAACTTCCATGTCTATTAAAGACCTCATGGACTATACATGGGGCCACAGTGTTTTTCCATCTCTTCTCTGGTTCATGAGCAGCGTTGCTTTGTGTTGCTGCTTTGGACCAAAATGAATTGCCTGTTGAACAGACAATAAATATTAACATCCCAGCAGGATAGAAAAAAAACAATTTGCTGTAATCGAACCCAGTGATCAATACATGTTGTGTTCTATTTAGTGAGAAGGGAGTTCTCCGTCCAGAGCTGAAGCCATCCCATTGTTATGTCACCTTCAGGGTGGGCATGTTCAGAAACATCACTCGTGGGATGTTTTATAATTTGTCAGCAGGGTATGTAGCACACAGAGGTTGTTTTAATTTGGATTAAATGAGCCTCAATGAGCAGCAGTCTGAGTTTAAATGACGCGGCACGGTTTGAGTGAGGACTTGCTCCACATGCCGTGAAATGAAAGGGATTTGGGTCTAAAGCTGGGTGTTTGGAAATCAGAGCTTCACGGTTTGTTGCTGCAGGCGGGTCACTCTCAATATGATATGACAGTCATCATCCAGCAGTGATTCTTTACCAGGCTAAATACAATGCTGGGTTTTGGACATTTTAATTTGGAGCTATGAACCATCCAGTGCAGATCTGTGAGAGAATTATTCAGCCTTATTCGCGATAATAGAATTTGTATGTTTTGCCCACTTTCTCCAAAAGTATGATCAATTAATTTATAGAGAATTTTTTTCCATGTGGCGAACAGCTCCTATATGTATCACTCGAGAGCAGATGAAAAAAAGCATTAGATCTTAGCAAGGGAGTCTCTTTTGTTATATACTTTCTATGACTTCACAGTAAATGTACTGTAAATGACAGTATAAAAACATATATTCAGGTGAATCAGAGTCACTTTTCATTCATTTGATTATTTGCTGCAATCCCTATTGCTGTAGTCACCATTCAGTCTGTATCACCAATTCAAACAAAATGGTACTCTGCCCATGTCCTTAGCTGCTGTGGTGTAACAGCGCAGTAAAACATGAAATCTCTTGCACATCCTCTGTGTGTTTTCAATCAGGACTAAATGAAATGGGCTGAATCCAGAGACGCAGCCCCTCCAGAGAGAGGATGAGGGGGAGTGCAGGAGAAAAGAGAGAGAGCGCGGGCTCGTCTCCAGATCCCTTCCTACACTGCTCTCAATGCTTCACATGCATCCTCCTCATTACACAGATGCAGGAGTGCAGCAGTATAGTGAAGTACGTGCAACATGCCAGAGGAACAGCAGGGAAATTCCATCAAATACTATCAAACCGCACGTTGTTAATGTACCCCACAACTCCACTCAATAAGCAGAGCTCAGCAAATAATTCATTGTGACCAGAAGTGAAACCTCAGCAAGTCATAGTTGTTCTCTGTATTTCCTGTACAAGTCCTTCCCAGATGCCCCTGAGCAAGGCATTACACTCCAAACATCTGTGGTTTTACAATTGAAAACTAGAATATTCTGAATGTGAAACAGTCTTGCAGAAGAAGTCACACCTAGTTTGTTAATATACATCTGATCGAATAGTTGCAAACTGAGTTTTCTGTCTGGATTAATGTGAACACTGCTTGTGTAGTTGTTTCACGTTGTTAGAATATGAATGCAGAATAAATTGCATCACAGTGTCAGCATGTAGCGCGGTGAGAAAACAACTGAAGAGAGAAGCCTGCAGGTTGAAAAACAACATGAAATCAAATGTAAGTTGTTGGTTCTGAGCAGGATGCAGACACACTAACAGCTCCAGGTCTATTGATATGTAGCTCAGCCTGACCTCTGACCTCCCTGTGGAGGATGAGGGGGGAGGGTTAGAATTAACAACCGCATTAAGATGACTAACCTTCAGGAAAAGCATGTATCCTAAATAGGTGTTGTTGTCATCTGCGTTTCTGTTTCATAATCCGAGTCCCTCTGTATTATGATGACCTTGTTGATAATAGTCAAGTCTAAGCAGGTGATTCAGTTTGTGTGTTTGTGTGTGTGTGTGTGTTTGTGTGTGTGTGTGTTTGTGTGTGTGTGCGTGCGTGTGTGTGTGTGCTCACCACATGTAAAGGTTTCCTCTGCGCACACACACATGCAGTATTACAATTTAATTGTCCTTCTGCTGACACAGTAAAACGCTCTGCATCTGGAGTATGTTCAGATACTCTGTGTGTGTGTGTGTGTGTGTCTGTGTGTGTATATGTGTGTATGTGCAGCATCTCATTTGAGAGTATTACTATTTAATCATAATGTGGATAAATAGGGACTTGCTTTCGCTCAGCTATTTTGTACAAAAGCGATGCTCTCTCTCTTTTCAAGCAGTAGTTTCCTAAAACGCTTCATACGAAGATATGAGACAAAAGCAAGTAAAAATATATATATATCTATATTCGTAGACTCTTGCCCTGCAGTGGACTCACACACACACAGACGCACACAGGTTCAGTCTTTGAAGAGGCTGGCTGTGAGAGGGGTGTTCCCAGGGAGCTGGAAGTTGCAGATATGAAGACAAGAGATGAATCGATTGGGTTCCATCCCTGCTGCAGTTGCTATAGCAACGCTGAGATCTAGTCACATGTGTTTATTTCAAGATATTGTCGAAGCATGAGGAAGAAATGCAGCAGAGCTGTCAAATTAAAGTTCTGTTTGAGAATCATGTGCACTGAGGGGGAAGTGTATTGTCTGTATTTTAGGACATGCACTGAAATAGGTTTCCCTGGTGTCCCCCGCCTTCTTTATTTGTTTGAACTGCTGATGGGCATTACAATACGCCTCAAAACAAACACACTCATTTCTTTTTTCCCCTCACTTTTCCTTCTCCCTCATACAGACAGTATCCCAACAGACCTCAAGGATCCCTTCTACATAGACCAATACGAGCAAGAGCACCTGAAGCCTCCTGTGACCAGCCTCCTGCTGTCTGCAGACCTCTACTGCAGGGCCGGCAGCCTCATCCTGAAGAGCGACGCCTCCAAGCCCCTGCTGGGCCACGAGGCCGTGATCCAGGCCCTGGCCCAGCGAGGACTCTACATCACGGACCAGGAGAGACTGGTCACCGAGAGAGACCTTCGAAAGAGGCCTCTGCAAATGGTAGGGGAGATTTGTGATCATTTTTTTTTTGCATGATCTACAATAATTATTGTGTTGACTTGCACACAAAAACCCTCATCTTCTTCAGTCAAGTTGTTAATATGTCATAGTCTTCATCAATCTCTCCGTTTCGAGTATTCATAGCACAGAGTCCCTGAGGCATGTTTCAGGCACACGTCTCATTCCTCATTTCATCTTCTGTATTTTAAACTTTACTTAATCTGGAACAAGGACATTCTAGAGTAGCAGGTTACAAGAAAAGGAATAATGCCCCCATTTCTGCTTCCGTGAACTTGTGTACACACCCTAAATGGGGCATATTCTCTAATCGAGTGGCATACAGACATTGTAAAATACATTTTGCACTGGCATATCTTCAGCCAAACTATTTTATTTTGTATTTTAAGCGTACAACTGGCAGGATTCAGCGTCTGGGTTGAGCAAGTTGAAGTCTTTGTTGGCCTTTCCTTCATGAATGGCTTTTTATCTTTCATTCTAAGGTATTTGTATAGTTTTTGCATCCGTCGTGAGTCAGAAACTTCGACGACATGTCCGGAACAACTGACTGATTTACATTCTCGCATAGATTCCCTAATAATTTTCTGAAAAATGCACAGAGGTCAGTGCAAGTCTGGAAGCAGCTTTTGAAAGACTCATCACTTTAATAGAGAAGAAACAGTCTCTACATTTCCATTAACTGTGGATAATATGAACAGTTAAACAAACTAAACAAATGTAAACAAAAAAAATGTACAACTTAAGAAACTACTATGTGATGTGACAATTAAAAACAACACAGAGGGGGTGTCACTGTACTTACTCACCCCACAGATTTCAAAGACTGTCTTGAGATTCAAGCTGAACATTTTTCTAGTTACAAGCTGAGTTAAACCACCTTAAGGCTTAAACTGCACAGTGTGTGTGTGTGTGTGTGTGTGTGTGGAGGGGGTCTGTCATCTCTCACTATCCTAATAGTCCATGTCTGTCTCTCTGTACTGGATGTCACCCCAGAGGACACTTTGTAGGCAGCCTATTGAGTCAGAAAGAGGGACCCTCATTATTTTGGGGCAGATTCTCAATGGGAGTCTTTATTGCTTCAGCGAGTTGCAATTGAGACGTGATTAGCGCACAGTGTGCCTGCAGTCTGTTTGTAGAGTCTCGCTGGGTTTGATTTCCCTTCCATGCTAATTCCAAAGTTATTTAAGTTTTGTTTGGGTTTACATGTCAAGTGTTACACATGAAATTAGTGCTATGTAATATAAAGCAAAACTATACATACATGTGTCACTCTTTTATAGTTTTATCTTGAAATCCTGAGCTGGATTTTACACATTTAACCAGACACAGGTTATGATGTTTGGCCAAGTGTGACTGAGCAGGTTGCTGCAAATGTGAGAATTAGCTGCTAGAGGGTTTTTTAATTTTCTCAATTTTGAGATTCGTTATTTCAACCTCATACCCTGCGAGCCTCGTGTCCTTCTCCCTCCTTTGCCATCACCCTCACATCATCTTTTCTCTCTCTCTCTTCCTTTACGTCCTCTGGCTATTCCACACAGTTTCACGCTCTCTTAATACATATTACTTATCTTTCTCCTTATTGCCCTTCACTCCTCATCTTTCCCTCCCGCATGCTCTCTGCTCTTCTCTTCTTCCTCAGTCATTTCCATCCTCCTTTTTTTTTTAATGCTCTCCGCTCAATCTTACTCGTCTCTTCCATCACCTTCTTTCTCACTTCACTTCTCTCCATCCATCTCATTTCTTTTTTTACCTTTTCAATTCTTCCTTCCAGCAACATCTCTGTCTCTAGCAGAAGCAGTGGTTGTTTATTCTTCCACCGTTTACTATGGATTTCAGGGGCAGCTTTAATTAAGATAAGCTTATTAATTCAGAGCACATAGCATGAAATCTGGATGCACAGAAACTTCATATATTGCACATTGTTATATTTTCTCTTGTTACTTACCTTTATGTTTTCATATTTCTTCATATGCACAAACACAAACGCAGACAATTCCTTGTATGTGTAACCCTGCTTGGCAATAAGCCCTGATTCTGATCCCAATTGCAACATCCTCTAAGAAATCGCTGTATTTCTTCATTTTCTGTGTTTTAAATATTTGTGATGAGCTTGTAAAACCTCTATGAGAGACACTTTTATGTGCATTACCTGCCGCACATTGGAATGACAGCCCTGGTGTAGGCTCCTCTATTATTCAGAGACTGTTTCAACCTCCAGCTCGGCTGATAAGGTGACTGTCCATGCAGGCTGAGCTCTGTGGGGGTGTGGTGCAGAGCAGAAACAAAAAAACAAGATTTATAGAGCGTGGTTTGATGGCTTAAGAGGTTTTTCCCAAAATAAAAACATGACTGGTTTTTATTCCTGAACCATTGAAAGAAAAGCCCCTAACTGCCTTTGTAACTGTAAGCTGCTCGGGATAAGTGGGCCGGCAACGTCAGAATTAAATGCTGCTTCCTGGCATTTTAGCAAAAGCATCATGTTTTTATTTTTAAACTCAGCAGTTTGCATAAAGAATAATGTTTAAGCTCAGCAACTTTAGAGAATGTTCCAGGGAGTTTGAGCAAAATGCCGACGTTTCGTCCGTCATCATGTGTTTTTATAACGAAGCATATTTACTGACATTTTCACTGGGCTGCCAAACTCCCTTCACATCGCAGTCCCATTGTTTCTGTCACCGTTCTACCCACTCGTCCCTGTGTCTTCAGCCATGTGACATGTTCCCACATGTGAAGACGCAGGCACCAAATTGCGCTCGCCGCCCACTCCGTTGCCTACGCTCACTCTGGATCGCTGACTCCGTCCTCCACCTGTGGTGCTCACAGAGAGAGAGAGAGATGTGTTCGTGGGCTGCGGATTCGAAAATATTATTCTCGTGTTACACATTAGAGCTCACGAAGCCCCGCTGCGAACATAACAACACGTAAAAGTCTTTTTCAAAAGGATTAAATTGCAAAGTTCAATCATACTAAGCATTTGCATAACACAATAGAACCAATCAAATAAATAATATAACTTGTGTATGTTGCCAATAGGAATATATAATGTATTTCAACAACATATAGCACATATAGGCATGTGCATCTACATTGCTCACAGAAGTCTTTACTTCTTCGACCTTATTGTGGTTTAGATGGAATCACTGTTATTCCCAGAGGCCAAAGCTTGAATGTCAAAGCTTTAATATTTCATAAAGCTGTAGTAAACACTGTAGTAATTAAGTGGAGTAAGTACAGTGCTACATAAATGAGTAAATCTGTAAGATGGGAATATTTCTAGGAAGAGACATAGCAGCTTATACGGTTTCTTGGTTGCTTCATTGGGTATATAGGTGCTCTCTCTGTGGCTTTATGTTAGTGGAGTGGAGCCATATTACAGGTTTATTAATGGAAGATGCACAACTTGAAACTATAATGATAATAATCCATAACTGCTTTAGAATGAAAAATCAACAAAAATTCACTAATTCGCTACTAATTTTAGATTTTTGGGTTTAGATGAATTGTATTAATATATAAGGCAAATTCATGACAGCACCATTGTGACATAGACTGACTGAACTACAGTGCTGGCTTTAGATCTATATATAATGCACTGTTTTTACAAAACTTATCGTAACGTTTAATTGTTAGTTCGGCCTTGTTTGGACTGTGAAAATATGACCACGTTCATTAATTATAACCTCCTAATTAAATGCATTTGTGCATAATACATTTCTTTTAATATTTACTAACGTGAATGTATCCTATGGAAAACTAGGAGCAGGCTTAAATGTTTGATTTCATGTTATTTGTTAGATCATATAATAACTTAACATTATGTTGCTTTCACATTTATTAAAACATACTATTAATTTTATAAACATAATATATCATGGCATATGCATGTTGATATATAAACATTATTATATTGATGTGAAACATTTTGAATTTAGAGATGTCTGTTTCTCAGTTCAGTTTCACTGTGTGACAGATGGATTCTTCCCCCCCCCCCATCTATGGCGTAATGAATAGAGGTGAACACACTCCTTCCTGCTCGCCCCCCCCCCCCCCTGCCTCCATCACAGCTCCTGTTGGGCAGGCGCTCCGTTTCCATGGTTACATTCCAGTAGGCAGTGTGCTGTTCGTGTGTGTGTGTGTGTGTGGGTGTGTGTGTGTGTGTGTGTGTAGGTGGGGTGCAAGAGTGGGGGTGCCTCTGCTTACATAGGGTGTATGTGCAGTGTAGACGTGCAGCTACGTGCTCTATGTGTGTGTGTGTGTGTGTGTGTGTGTGTGTGTGGTGGGGGTTGTGATAGCGATGAGCTCTGCCAGGCTCTGAGCCGGAGAACACAGAAATGTCGGATTCATAGAAACGTCCAGACGTCATTTCTGAGACGCTGCATCACGCACAAAGACCCACGGCCGAGCATGTACAGGATGAGGTACAGAAGCCGGCTTCCTCTGTCCTTATTCCTGTTCCCTGCTCTTGATCTCAGGAACAAAGAGGAGCCGAAGCAGCAGGGTGGAAGAGAAAACCCATCCAAGTACTTTCTGTCCTCTCAGGCCTCGGTGAAGTCACAGCCAGTATGTGACGCCTGACGCCAGCAGCGACTCCCTGGCAGTACAGTATGGATGGTTAGGCAGAGAGCACATTATGAGATGTCATGTGATGTCCTGAGTCCGGAGCATCTCTCTGTGCTTACTAGAATTAGACTCTATCATGTAGACTGAATTTTCTGTGTTTGTTTGTTTTTTGAAAAGCACCATGTAGGTAAACAAGCTGGATCCACATCAATCATTGGGATGGTTCTCTGCTTTCTCATCACAGGAGCATGTTTGTCTCGAGGCCTTTAAACACTACAGAGGAATTAGTAATAAAGCAATTTGTATTATAAGCTGATGCAGCAGAGTATAGTAGAATCAATAGAAAGATATTGTTCATTCTGCAGTAAAATGTTGTATATAAGGGAAGAATGCTGCCCTATTTTAGGATATTCAGTTCAGGGCTTTTTTTGTACTTTGAGATTCTGTGAGCTTTGTTTTTGGAGGAAACAGCTCCTGGCTGGGTTTGAGGCATATTGATCCTGAAAGAGGACCCACAAGAGATAAATGGATCAATATCTCCAATACAGAGCAACCTCACCCAGGCTAGAGACCCCCTCGGGGGCAAGGCCTGGAAATAGAAACTGAGGGTGTGAGCCTGCGGTGACTCACTCTGGAGAAGTGCAATCATCTTTTTCTACTATAACTCGGTTATTAATTAATGCCGGGGACACATAACAGTATTAAAAGTTAAATCTTTGGATCGTGTTACAGCAACTTAAGCTCATTATATTAACAGAGAAAATCTGTCTTTTTCTCTATAGAATAATAAGCAGGGAATTTAGGAGTTATTATTCTCACACTGCAGCTTTGAAAATGTTTCATTCACCTGTTTCTCCCATTCACTGACTTAAGGACAGATGAGGCTGCGAAGGCGCTAAACCTATAATGAATTATACTGCTCCAGATTTGAGCATTTATACAGTGGTTAGTACAGGAATTCTCTTTCTGTCATTTGTATCGACCATTCTATGACAGCATCATGGGACATGGGCCAACAAAGAACCCATGAAATTTGGGATATTTTCAATGATTTCCCTGGGGAAGGATTCATGGATCTTGATGAAACAAACCAGGTTTATTTAGGGGGCTGATATCTATGACTGTGTGCAAACTGGTGCACATCCAAATAATACTGCGGATCTATGAGGATTGAAATGGTCTCGTAAGGGGACTGTTGGGCCTTGGCAGAGCTACGTGCTCAGATGAGGGCCATTCTAGTCTTTGAAAGTGGATTAAAACTTTTCATAGAAACTTATTTTATATCTCTTTCTCTCTACGTGAGCAGATGTCTCATACAATCATTGTCAACCATGATACTGACCTGGAAACAGGACAAACCTGGCAGTGCTCTGCAGGTTATCTGCAGCATGGTAGCATTTCTTTTTAATGAGTAAAAATAATGCATTTTCCTTTTGATTTAACCCAGCATTTGAATCAAACACCCTTCTACCTCTATCCACACATGATGGAAGGGTGTGGGGGTGCAGGCGTACCTCCAGAGTAGGTCGGCACCGGCTGGTATCCACCATCCTGTCCTCACATAGTGTTCTAAGGTTAGCTTTGAGGTTTCTATATAATTGCTAGGTTGGGTTTGAAGCATATGGAGGGGGAAGGTTATGCTGCTTAAAAGCTCCACTCCCACAACTTATGCCAGACCTCACAGTTGGTATTTTGTGAATCCAAAATGTGTGCCTGGGCATGAGCGCAATTGTGTATGTGAGAGCATTTCTTTTTTTTAATTTCAGCTCACAACTGGGCAGACTGTGAAAGAAGTCATGTTAAATCTGCTTCTGAAAAGGAGAAAAAGACAGAAGGGTTTCCCTCACGATAACAGGGGGAGTTTGTCCAAAGTCAAACTGGGAAAAGCTCAAATTCGTTTAATGGTTAATTTAATTTTAGTTTAAATTTAGCTGTGATGACGTTAAGCCACAATAACAAGCAAGGCATGTTCCACCACTTTGGTCCTGAAGTATCTCAACAGCTATTGGATAAATGACCAAGAAATCTGCTGCTTTGGGGAAGTATATTCCCCAAAGCAAGAATCATAACAACTTCGGTTCTCCAGTAAGTTTTTATCAGTTTATTCACCAACCTTTTGCTTATTAATCAAATATCTGCAAAAATGCAATGGTGTCGTCTTATAGCACTGACAGTGTGAGCATGTTAGCATTTAGCTTAAAGCACCATTGCTTGTAATTACAGTCTGACAGAGCTGATATCCTGTCTCTTGTTCCTTCATCTTTTTGAGGTATATGATGCTGTGATGCTGATATCGAAAAAATTGATATTAGGCTCAAATCGATCGAGTATCAAGGGCCAATCTATTCAATTGTATTCTATATTAATCTGTTTAAGTGTGTACTTACATCGTGCATCAACACTGATAGTTAGACCTTGTTACTGTGAGGCAGCAGTGCTATCCACCGCACCACCTTGCACATCCAGAGAAATGATGAAATAAAGATCAAATAAATGCTTATAACAAAGTTTAACTTTTCTTTCAAAGTCCTTTTACAGAACAGTAAGTACAGTACACATGGTGGCCTTCACAAGACACACAGAGGGAGTTACAGCTGAGTGCTTTTCCGTGTCCGGCTGAGTGGGCGTAAAGTTACCTGAAGCTGGACAGGAAAGTGCTGTATTGCTAAAAGCAAACTGCATTTCATTATTGCATCACCTCTGAGATAATGTTGATTCACTGGCTTTTCTCTGCTCCCACTTTTTTGTGATAAAAGTATCTTTAAAACTTTGGGGATTATGAGTAATAATCAATGGAGCCAAATACTGCCATCACAATTAACAACCTAATAGAGCCAAATTAATGTTTTCAATAAGTCATGGTGCAGACATTATTGCAGTGATTACCTCAGTACAGATCATGGGCATCAGTGGAATTACATCTTTGTGTTTATTTGAATGATTTCTCTGAGAAAAAACTCACAGATCCTTGACAGTAATGATGCAGATGTGTATTGTGCGTCTTCCACCTGCTTCAAAGATTCAACAAGCAGCCGAAAGCTGAGATTTCAATTAATTCACAACAGTGAGGTGAAATGCATCACACGCTGTCTTTTGTAGGTCACAGCGCGTCCTGTTTGCACTTCCTTTGTGCGATGTTAAATCAGGCTTCTACTTTGGATTTTCATCTCTCCTTTGCTGCTAAGGAGCCGTATTAAAGATGGAACGTGTTTGTCTATTTCCCTGGATGGAAATGCTGTGATCCAGTCGTGTAACTGAACAATAAAAAACAGGATATCGACCGTGGATGAGCGTCTTCTTACCTCCGGAGAAATCAATATGAGATTTACGGATGCAATCAGCTTAGACGGAAAAGAATGTGTGTCGATTGTGTGTTTTTGTGCCTTTTTGTCCATATTTGTTTGAAATCCTCCATATGCGATAAAATGTTAAAGAATGTGTCAGAATAATAGGCAGTTAATAGATAATCTACATAACCAGCATGCGATAAAAGCTTTATCTGGGGAAAAGCAGGAACTAGTGGTTAGAAAATAATCCTAAAATTAGAAAGTTCCCAGTTTGAATCTCGGAAAAAAATACTAAACTTGACTCTTACAGCCGACTAGATGCCCCCAAGCAAGACATCTAATCCCAGAACGCTCCAGTGGAGCTGCTCATTGGGCAGCGGGGCAAGACAGAGGTTGTGGTTTGCAGACCCTGAGGTATATGGAGATGCGTGCTGCTGAATGAGTGTGAAGTAAAGTGATGCTGAAGGGAAGCATGTGAGCTCTACAGACATAAAGGTTGAAAACATGACGTCATGAGGTACCATGACGGAAACTGCTGCCTTATTGCAAGAGACAAAGCAGATCTGCTCTGGTGAGGGAGACTGTCCCATTATTTTGGCATCAAATTCTCTCTCTCTCTCTCTCTCTCTCTCTCTCTCTCTCTCTCTCTCTCTCTCTCTCTCTCTCTCTCTCTCTCTCTCTCTCTCTCTCTCTGGACCAATTCAATTGCTGTCTTTCATACACTGTGCCTAATGAACACCGAAAATTTCATATTTATTCAAATAGCAGGAGAATAGCAGAGGTTCAATTATAGGCTGAGCTACTAAACTGATGGTCTCTCTAAACAAAAGTAACATTACGAAATTGCATATTGTTAAATCTCACTACATTTACAACAGATCAGATAATGTACTATTGACACTGATTTATATAGCGGTTACTGCTGTTATAGATCTTATTGTCCCAAGTGCATTTTCAGACATGGGACTGACAATGCACTATAAATCTTAGAGTCTATTGGTTATCATCTAGTGATGAATCAGCCTCCGAGGCCAATGGCCAATATTTTGTGGCTTCCTGACACCGGATACCCAGGCTGAGACTCAGGCTTCCATTCGGCGTACACCGTTTACGGTCCGGCTAACAACGTGAGAAACTAAGTCGACGTAACTTGAATATTTCTCCTCACAAAACACAGTGATACCTTTTTATCTACCTGCAGGCAGCCAAAACCTGCTCAAACACGATCAACTGATTGGTCAATTGACTTCCGAACTCGAAGTCTTATCCCTCACTTGCAGATTCTGCTTATTTACATGTAGAGTCTATTTATAGAGATCACTGGTATTATAGATCTCTGTTCAAGCAATTTATCAAAACTATGACATCCATGAGTTGTAAGTACCAGTTAAAGTCATATTCACAAGCTCACTGTCATAAACTGTTGAATCCTGGATTGAGCTTGTTGTCCTATACACCAGCTGCCTCTAAGCACACAGACGGCCTCATGTCATTCATTATAATTAGAGACTGTAGGTCTGTGGGCCCGTAAACACGATTAGTTCACTTTGTTGTCATGTTATCTCATCAGACCACAGCTGATCCCCATCAATATCCTCAAAATTTAAGGACATGGGGAGGGGCAAGAGGCCTGGGATGATTTCAGCTGGTCCCTGTGGCCTCTTTTTGAGATTGTTCCTGCCTGGAGTTGATATTTTCCTTGTCGAAAATACAGGGCAGATTTGTGACCGTGCTCTGGAAACCCAATAACAGGACATGAGTGTGGCTATTAGCAGGGGTGCAGTCTGTGAGGACATTGTTTTACCGTGTTTGGACAGGCTAAATGAAGGCCAATGGGAAAGCTCTTGACAGTGTATCATTAAGTGGGGCTGGTTTGTTGTTGGGTTGCCAGATCAGAGACAGTGGAAATTAAGCATTACGCTAATGGTGTGTTGCGCGGGGAGTTCATGTCGGAGCGGAGGAAGAATCTACACTTTACACTCAGCTGAGCCAATGAACAGCAAGACTATGTTATGTAAGAACATCTCTTCAGCATCACTGGTTGTCGTGTGTTCATTTTCCAGATGTTGTACAGCATGATATCAGCTGCGTGGCTGTTTGTTGTGTCACACTAACAAAGAAACCATGAAGGGATTACACACATGAGTGCTCACCTTTTGAACATGAATTCTTCAAGAGACAATCAAACACTTCAACTACTCCAGCTCCCCCTTTCACACTAAGAGAGAAATCTCAATGGGATAATCTCTAGTGGATGTTTTGTAATATTTTGTACCTTTCATTTTTTGCTGTGGTGCTCTGCATCATCGTTGATCTTCAAAGAATTATTATAATTGGATTAGCTCATGGAAAAGCCGCTGCCCCAGTATAAATATTTGGCCGTCTGATTCCTGGGTGGTACATTCTGGATAAATGGGACTGTAGAGACTAACAGAGGGAGCTAAATGTAGGAGCTAAGAACTAAAACACACAGATCACCAGGTTTTCACAGGCTGTCCACATAACACCACAATGAGGTAAAGACAATGTTATATTTTACTTTCCACATTCGTCTTTATATTGCAACTGACTCCGCAGACTAAAGTCATTGTTTGTCTCCCGATTTGAGAGGCTTTGATTATACCTCTTTACTTAGCTGCAGTGGAATAAGGTTTTTATGTAAATTATGCACTTGTTCCTGCTTTGATTTGCCTTTCATAACATTGCACCAGATGCATGATGTTACATAGCTAGCAAGCATCACTAATGAGTAAGCAGTGTATAAAAAATAAACAAAACTAGACTTGAAAATAGGGGAGCAAAAAAAATATGACATGCAGTTGATGCAGATAAGTGAATGGGTGATGGGTCTAAAAGCAGTTTTGAGTTTTGTAAAGGAGTCCAGTTTACACATGTGAGATGGAAGTGAATCAAAAATCAAAAGGTTTGGTGCAGAGAAGGAAAAGGCCTTGGCAGCCGGTGTGCTGAGGTTAGTGGTTGGCAGTGCCAGTCGACCACAGTGCGCAGGAGGGAGTGTACATGTCTGTCTAGGACTGAGCAAATCAAATCGTGTAGAAAACAGTCTGTGGTAACGGTAACAGAAGGTTGCAGACATAGTTAGAGAGAGCAAAGACTGACCGCTGGAAGGAGTTTACCTTTTCCTCCTCGTAATTGGCCTCTTATGTCTTTTAGATATTTTAGCTTGACAGAGATCATTCGGCAGACAATTAAAAACCATGGGTCTGCTAGAAAAGCTCCTTTTAGTCGTATTTCATTGGATGGCATGTCAGTTTACTTCAGAGCCCTTCCTGACATTCATTACCTCGGCTAAGCAGGATGTGTTTACGGCCGTCCATTGGTTTCTTTGTCGGTCAGTTTGTTTTTCTGCAAGATTACGCCAAAACTACAGAATGGGTTTCCATGTAACTTGATGGAAAGATGGTACATGGGCCATAAAGTGTTGGCGTGTTTCTGAACAACCATTTTCCTAGGGAGGTTTTGATTACCAGTGGTATGACTTGTATATTGCTCACAATGGAACTAAAGCAGACATCCCTCTGTGAATAAAGAAATAGATACTAGTCATCCTCAAACCCTTACTGCCACGTTAATATTCATAACGCTCGTCGTTATGACTGACTCTAATTGGTCTCTGTCATGAGGAAGGTGTCTCATCCAGGCTTCTCAGAAGGCCGGCAGTCAGCGTGAGGAAAGTGGGTCGTGTAACGTGGGATGGATGCACTTGTTTCCAGGGCAACAGCCACAAGGGGATAGTCAGCTGACGACGGGCTTTCAGATGAACAGTACAGTGAAGGATATGGAGTCCAGGTCCTATGTGAATAAGTCACTGAGCTTTCAATGTCACCACTGCCAACTGTTGTAGTGATTCTCCGTAATTTCAAAATGTCACTTTCATAAGGAATGGTATATATTTCAAACAGGAACAGAATAATTACGAGGCTAAATATCTGTTTAGTGTTATATTCTGAAACGTAATCTTTTAAGATGAAGGAGCCGGTTCTTCCTGCTCAGATACATTGGATTTGAACTTGGATTTTTTTGCAATCAAAAGGATGCAGGACGCAGGATTCTTTATGCTTTGTTACCATAATCCTATAAAGGTGTCTGATTTCACAATTTCCTGAAAACTCAGTCTCTCACTGAGATTAAAACATGATTCATTGTTTAAATCCTCTCAGTAGCATGTTCAGATCTTTCTCTTTGGGTGAAATTTCAAAGAAATAAGCTCGACCCATTTCCTCATTCATCATTTTCTCGTCACACACCATTTTACACTTGGTGTCTTTTGAACTTTGAAGTTGCGTTTGACTTAAAACAGATGATTCTGGAATTTTCACTAATATTTTTGCATTTCCTGTGAAGTGAATGTGCAGGAAATTGAACATCTGCTGGTATTGCTCGCCATCTCAGGTTTTTCACCCTCTGAATCTTTCTCTGCGTTGTCCACTCTTTCAGAGCGCCCACCTGGCGATGATCGACACCCTGATGATGGCCTACACGGTGGAGACTGTGAGTGCGGAGACGGTGATGGCCTGTGTGTCTCAGTATTTGCCCTGTAAGCCTGAGGTGGAGATGCCATATGATACGGAAGATGCAGTGACCACCTGGATCAACAAGGTGGGTCATGGAGAATAACAAAGGTCTGTGCATGTGTGTCTGAACTGAAGAACAGCTGACGTCCCTCCACAAATACATGATGTGATGACATGGTGGTGTTTCCATATTCTAAATGGTGAAAGGAATGATTCACATATTGTACAATTTGAGAACATTTTACTATAATTTCAATACATTATTTTGTTAGAAATAATAATTTATAACTCCCATATAGTTAAGATTATATGCATAGGATAAGTCACTTCTACTGATTTTTTTTCATGTGCAATTTTATTACAAAGGGATTGATGTGAAAAACGGAAACATAAGTTTCAATTTAATAATACAACAAAACAGATGAACAAACAACAGAGGGAACAGGTAGATAAACATAGATTTCAGGTAAGCCATTTTGGTTCATCGTCTGTCAAAGCTGACGACTTGTGCACCCTCTGTACACAAGAGAGCTTGAGCTAACCTGACCTAAATTCCATCAGATCTGTCACACACACACAATTCCAGCCCGCCCCTGAGCCCTGAGGCCGGTGACTTTCTGAAGAGCACAGGTGAACTCAGAACAAATGAGAACACAATGCTGCAGTTGGCGTGTTCCACTTTGTTACTGATACTGAGATTGACATGTGTTTTTCTATACATGTCATGTATAGCTTGTCCTTGACTCATTGTGTGTGTAGGACTATAGAAACAGGATAAACAGGAAACATGAGAATACAACAAAGTTACGTGAAACTTTTGAACCTTTTCTTTTCATGGTGGACGTCTGTTAGCATTTCCAGGTCCTTGTGGCTACTGGCCCTCACCTATGACACTTTGACACGTTGACTTTTAAAGACTAGTACTGATCATATTGGGTGAAGGTGCGGTTAAGCAACATCTTCTGTCCTTTATTAATTATTCATCAACTAGTAATTATGTGTATATCAACCAATTATAGAATTAGTATGTATGAGTGTCAACCATAACAGATGAAGTCCATTGTTTTAGAGTAGCTACACTTAAAGGTTCAGTGTGTAGGATTTAGTGACATCTAGTGGTGAAGTTTCAAATTATTTGTGGTAGCCTTCAGTTGTTATAAAAACTCAAAAGTGTTAGTTTGTCCAGTTTGGACGACTGTAAAAAACATGGCTGCCTCTAATAATGCCCAAATCTGCTGCTTGGTTGGGAATGACATTACTATGGATGTAGATTTTATGAGGTTATTTAGTATTACTATGTCTTTTCAGGAGCTACAAGCTTTTTAAACAATTTCGTAAAGTGTGTTAAGACAGCAAATATCACACGCAATACCTTTTACACCTTGCTCTGTGTGAATCAGAGTTTTGGAATGGTAAGGAAGTGGCCGTCCTCATGGCCTGAATGTACAGATGGTTCCGACTCCTTCAAACAGAGCTACACGGTCTGTTTACATTCTTCTGGTAGGAACTCTGGGCTGCTGCCAGCTCTGAGCTTCACACACACACACACACACACACACACACACACACACTCACACACACACTATATCTAACAGGAGGTGTGGTCGTGGAGTCCCACTGCTCGGACATATGGTTCTCTGCTGGAGTCCCTGTGCGTTCTAAAAGGTCCAAAATCCACCAGCTTAAAAAACTGATTTCTGCTTTAACTTGATCCAGATTTCTTCTTTAGCTTCAGAGACAAGTTGTCCAAAGTTAACGATTGAATGAGTTTAAATTAGATTCAGTTCAATTTGACTCTGGTTGAATTTAAATGTCACTCTCACAATGTATGACGTTAAACACAGACATCTATAGTTCTATCCTTTAATAAAAGTGTTAAAGTTAAATTATGAAAAACAATTAATAGCCTGGTCACGCTATTGTCATAACTGTTTATTCTATAATCAAATGAAATACAATTAAATCCTTTAATATTGACTGTATGCTACTGTTTAAATGCTACTATTATGGATGCTAAACTTTCAATATTAACTCTGAATTAACTATAGAGGCTCGATTTTAATAGTAAAATTAATACAATTTTAATGTGATTACTCTTGATTCCTCTTTGAATAAGATCAATATGAATTGAAGATGAAGGAACAGTTTTGGTTTATTGGATATTCCTTATTAATGCTGCCACTGGTTCATTGAAGTTAAACTTGTTTGTACTCCCTCTCCCAGGTGAATGAATATCTGAAAGACACCGTGGCTCAGGAGCTGAGGAAGAAGGAGACGCAGAGTGAGGAGCCTGCGGAGAGTCCTCGGGTGAGTTTCCTTTCCTCATCTTTCCTTTCCTCTCCTCTCCTCTCCTTTCCTTTTCTCACACAGCTTTAATTCTTCACATGAACATACAGACACTTCAGATGGACAGTTTCAACCGAGTGAACTGAAATCCCCGGCTACACTTAATGGATTTACAGCAGCAGTCGTCTTTTGACTGACAGTGTTTGTCCCAGGCTTCTGCGTCTCTTTGATATCCGAGACCAGTTTCCTCGACGGGACTCAAAGCTGTTAAACTTCAGCTGCAATCGAAGAAATTCTCACTCACACACACTGAGCTTTAGAGGAAGCTCAATCCGTATTTATGAAAGGAAACGAGGGAGAAATCCAGGCTACATCTCTAATATCAGAACAGCTTTATTCACCCTGATGTCTGGACATGCTTCACTCGCTGTATTTGTCGCTTCACCAGCAGATCAGTGCTTTTGCTGTATCTTTCAAACGGCAGAGTGTTGTCGAAGTTGTTGATGATGAGGGAAGGACTCCGAAGACCAAGTATTTTCAGTATAACAAAGTTTATTACACAGAAGTTTCACCGGTCAAGACGGGCCTCTAGAAACCCGGAGATTCACAAGCCAAATAGTGAAATCTGACTTGCAGGAGTCTTACACACAGTTATATAGGGACATTGGTTCCGCCCTTGACTTCAGGTAAATGACGTCCCCTATGGAATGTTTAACTAAATAAGGGCACGTTTTTGTGTCCGAACATGTAGACACATTGGTCAAGCACATTCCATTTGCATCCATCCACCAGATGGTCGGAGATAACACCCGAAGTCAAAGGTCATCCTCAAGAGTTAGAGAGCAAACAAAGTAAACATCTGGAGGGCTCTCTGAGAATGTTTGAGAGTCCAGAAGATAGGCATCATAAAATGAAAAGCCTGTCTCTGTGCTTATGGCACGTACCAGCATGATCTACTCTAACGAATATACACGACACTTTATAGTCTAATTTGCCCAGAAGTCATTTAGTGCTGTATCACTCATGTTCAGGGTCCGGCCCACAGCCCATATTTGTTCAATAAGCAGTCATTTCTAATGCCATAAGACAGGCTGGGGTGGCCTGGGTTGTGTATTCGGGGTTACAAGGGTAATCTGTGCTCAGTAGAACCTGCCTTCACAATAAATCATTCACTGATCCACTGAATTATGTATTTGTTCATTCACTGCACATAAAGCAGTTTTAAATCCCACGGAACAGCATATTAGGTTAATGTGTATCATTCATACATTACATCATCTACAGTGCTGGTATTCACTGTGATTTGGATGTTTCAGTGGTGATGTAAGATCGAGTAATTTGTGTCTTAGCTTTGTATTGTGGAACCCTACCACTGCTTCTTTTCAGTATTGACAGCAAATCACAATAATGATATTTTTTGTCATTATTCAATCGATAATATATTATTCTGACACCAAAATAATTAGAAATAACAATTTACACAAGCTCTTATATATCAGCCTGTTAGTAAAACAAGGCTCTTGCTCTAATCAGATTCTCAGATATTTGTAGTCTTCCGGTTTCACATCCTTCATCCGTTAGAAACGTCATCGACAAGCCCACTCGATCGCTGTGAGTCATCCGGACATTAACCTGCTGGATTCTTCAATGAGCTCTGACATTTATTTCTAGGCTGGCAGTGACTGACTCAGACATTTGATGCCCTTGTAAAATGTCCAGAGTGTGTTGAATGTCTAAAAGCAGCTTCATCTCTATGGCTTGGTTGCGAGCTACCAGTTCAGCTACATTTGATTTCATTGGATTGGAAAGCAGTGACCTCTCTGTGGTTTTTTCGCATGATGCAGAGGGTTTGAACAAGTCTCACTGACCCGTGAAAGTCATGAGCCACACGTGTTGGTTAGATAACCACGAGGATGAGCAGCAGCCCGCTCGTCTCCCTCTTGTGTTTGCCTCATTAGTTTCTACCAAGTGAAGTTGCCTTTTCGTTTGATCTGCACTCGACTCCCCCGCACTCTTTTCATCGCCCCCACGACTGTTTCGGGTCACGCCTCCTTTTCCCGGCTTCCTCTGCCACAGGTCAGGCTGCACACTGTGACACTCGGCTAGAAAGTTAACCTCAGGGGAAACATTGTCCCACGTGTTCAATCACGCAGGGAGCTGAAAGGGAGCACTGCAGTTTGTGTGTGCGTGTGGGTTTGTACGAGTGTGTGTGCGTGTGTGTGCATGTGTGTATGTGTGTGTTTTCCATCTCAGTCCCAGGGGTGTGGCGCTTGATGCTGATGTGACCAGTCAGTGTGCAGACGCAGCACTGCATGCTTCAGCTGTCCCTCACAAACACACAGGGAGATGCACACACTGCCGAAGCTGAGTCAAAATTAAGTGACATCATATGGTCACTAGAATTTTGTAATGCTTAATAGACAAGAAATCTTTCCAAAGTTTCATCTGACATTCCTCCACTTACAAAACTATTCAGGCCATTTCAAGCTTGTGACATCACTTGGAGCCAGAGTTCACGCAGTGGAGAACGTGTTGTTGCTGCTGTATCAAGGTTTTTCTGATACGTGTTCTCGACCTCTTTTTATAGCATAAACAAACTAATAAATCCAAACTTCACTCAAACAAACCTCAGTTAGATTAAAACTACCTAAAATGATAGAAATCTTTGTTTGTGCATTAAACCTCTTGGATTAATTAAATCACACTTGTGTAAGAACAGTGTGTCCCCCTGCAGTTGCTAAAATAAAGTAAAACCATTCTGTGTCTCAACTTGGTGCATCACAAAAAAGTCATGAAAAGTTTTTCGATCAGAATTAAAAACCCATAACCTGATATTTGTTGGACCATGTTAAAACCACTCTGCATGCTTTGTAGTCAGGACAGGTTTTGAATTTTCATTATTGTCTGAACTAAAGTCCTTGCTGCCTCCAGCAGGAGACGTTGTGTAATAACCACTCGTTGGCAGGAGAAACACAGACAGTGCTCTGGCCATTTCAATTTAATAATGCTGATTCATCATTTATCCATCTCCTTTTAGATGTCGGGAGTTTTTATAATTTTACTGTTCGTTATGGTGCAAGTGCCAAGTCTCTGAATGTCCATTAAACATGTGGATATCAGTGACAAAATGTAAATTATGAACATAATTTGTACTAGAGGGAGATGAAACCATCTTATTATGCTTATGACCCACGGCCATTCTCTGCCTCTGCAACAAACCGTATTTATTGTATTTTTCTTCTGTTGACAAAGTGTTTAAAGATTAGTTTGTGAATATGAGGAAATGTTTTATTAAGATTTGCCTCTGCTGGCTTCAAAACCCTTTTTATTTGGGCTGTTCTCACAATAACATCAGTTGTTTGTCCCAGTGAAGGACAGGGGGGTGTCACTTCCAATCAGAACAAGGTGATTCAGTTTTCAGGATTTGTAGAGAACATTTTTTCTGCTACTCAAACTGCACTCATATGCACAAAATATGGGTTTGCTGATAAGCAGTTCCATCTACCTTCACTCTGACTCCCCCATCTCTCCCCAAACCAGCCCCCAGCCCCCACCCCCTCACCCCCTCTTCTGTCTTTGCAGTGCGACTGCAGTGTGAGTCACACAGGCAGCTTCTTCCTCGGTTAGACGTAAGAGAGAGACATGTATCCTCTGAGAACAAGACAGTGGAGCTTTTACTAGGGCAACTGTGTTTTTATTAGGTGAGAGTGGGTGGAGGGTATTGGGTTGTGGTGGTGGGGGGGGAGGGGGGGCAGCGTCAGGACAGAGACGAGAAGGACTAATCCTGTTAAGTTGCCAAAGCTGAGCTGCAGCTCAACTGGACATGTCTGGCTTCAGAGGATGAACTTTGACGGGAAGAGGCAGAGTCACAAGATGATTGAAGTGGGTTTGGGTGGGGTGTGTGTGTAAATATAGAAGTACTTTTACTGTGTGTGTGTGTGTGTGTGTGTGTGTGCGTGTGTGTGTGTGTCTGTGTGTGTGTGAGTGTCTGGTGTGTGTCTGTGTGTGTCCAAGAAAATTATGGATTAGGACCCTTCCTCTCCCCAGGGGTTTGATTGGTGATTTTATCAGATTTTAAATTGTCTGACCCTGAGTGTCCCTCGGTCAAATCGTTACTTCAGATGCAGTCAGTCAGGAAGTGAGGTTTGGAGTTGTGTGTTCAGAAAAACTACATTGAAAATAGGTGGTAACAGGTCATTTATCAAAACCCCAAATTGGTTTTAGCTCCTGTCTCTTTAAGGCCCCCCCACCTCCTAATAAAGCCCAAGTCTGCTCAGATTGGATACATCATAAAAAAAAATTATGCAGACATACTGTGACATTTTATTGGCAAATGGCAGAATCTCGTGCCATTCTCCCCTCGCGCCAACGGGATGTTCGACTTGTCCTGTGAGTCAGCATTGACTTTGTGAGGTCATGTGTTGGCGGGGGGCAGCCTTTGAGCTGCGTGGTGTGGAGAGGTGAAGTGAGGGCAGAGTTGGTCTGTCCCGCTCTCTGCCTTTAAAGATACTGTGTGAATGTCAGTGCCCTACAGAGAATAGGGTTTTCAAGTCAGGAAGTCCAGGAATCTGCCCTTTTCTGAAATTATGACAATGGAAGTAACTCAGACATGTCAAGTATTCCCTCACTATCACTGTCCACATGATATGGTGAAAAGAACATAAATATACAGATTATGCTCTTCAATCATTTCTCCTGCAAACTATAATCTGACCCGTCAGTTATCTGTTTATTTAATGAGAAGCCTGCTATGTGTCACTTTAGTCACATTCAAGCTGTGGTATCAGTTTCAAAGAGGCTCCATTCACTGGCAAATAGATAAGATTGATTAACTAATATGATGTAGATTGAATTAACTCCAGTGTCTTCCACTGACGGCATCAGGCTCACATTACCATTCACACAGTTGTGACGGGAGAATCCAAGCAAGCGATGATTGATCTTCTCAGCCTCTCCTTACCTTTACTTTGGAGGGTGTCGGTACAAAGCTGCTGTATTTTCTCACCAGTCACAGCTTCCCCTTTGAAGCTGAGGACTCACCCGCCACTGAGGGACACTTACATTTAGTGCTTTGATGCTTGCAGGTTGTGTGAGAACGAGCCGGTACTGAGGGAAGCCTCTCTTCTGCTGGAATCAGCTTACACAGTCAGTGGAGAGCTGACAGTTTGGTTTTATATTAACACTGTGGGAATTTTATTGGGTTTTCCTGTAACTGCTGTAGGTCACTGGCTTCTTTCTCTTTAGCGACAGTGAAATACATTTTGTGATTTTCTATTTTATTTCAAATTTTCACCTTTCAACACAAGTCACTGTCTCAACACGTCCTCAGTTTATAGTTTGGGGTCAGGTCCCATCCCTCCACAAAGTTTCCTGGAAGAAGTTTTTGCAAGATCTTGCTGACAATACTTTATAATTCGTACCAGACCTAATTGTGAACTGACAGCACTTATGATATGAAGTAGTACAACTGATGTGTCGAGCACAAGTTACATTCAGGCTTCAAATAAAGGTCACCTGACGTCTAATGGTTCAGTCTCTTTGTTTTAAATGTGGTTGGAAATTATTCCTCTGTTTTACTTTTCACACTGATGAGATTTAGGAGATATCCAGGGCATAAACTTTTCTATTCTGTTCTATTCTATTCTATTTTCTGCATTGAAGCCTCAGATTTATACTGAAAACTCCACACCACATTACATAAAACTCAATTTCACACTCCTCTCTGCTTCCTCACACCTGTCATGTCTCTCCTTGTATTGCTAATCGCATTACCAACTAATCTCACTAACAGGTATTTCTCTGTTGTTGTTGTTGTTGTTGTTGTTTTTGTTGTTTTGTCTGTTGCTACGCCGCTGCAGTCTCCAACCAAGTGGTACATGAAGCTTGTGCCTGTAAGTCGACGCTCTTTCATCTCCCGCCTCCATTTGTCTTGTTTGCCATTGTTTCATTACGAGTGTGCATCAGCCTGTGACTCACTGTTACTTAAATACTGCTTCTCTTAATCATCCCTAGTTTCAAGAGGAAGTGATCCATTGTGTTAAACGCAGCAAAAATAAGAAACTACATTCTAAAACGTCTTTAAATATAGTTATTTGACAAGAGACAGCAGCAGAGTGCACGTCATTAGTTTTCCCTTTAGAATCTCTATGAATTGCTTCTTAATATAAGGTTACATTTATTGAAATCCAAGGTTTTAAAAAGGAGTATGTGTATTTGAACGCTTCCCAAACACTACTTCCTTTTATGCTAACAAGGTTATTGTCAGTGGAGCAAGAAACCCTCAGGAAGTCACTGAAGGGGTCCAAACAGATTAACCAAAAAATGAAAAAAGCTTCCAGTTATTAGAATTTTATTTGAACAGATGGGACATTGGGGGGCATTTTGCATGAAACAATATCACAGAGAGAGAGAGTCTTTGCAGCAGCACTCACTGCAGAGCCTCTTGCCTCTCTGCACTGTACGAATGTGTAGATATCCTTATATCCATGCACACGCTGTTACTGACACTTGACACAGCAGTTTGGTCTCCATAAGTTGTATTTAAACTACTCTGCATGTCGAGAGGCTATTCATTTAGATCTTTATCCAAACATTAGATCGCACGCCATCTGGAAAAATCAATGGTGCCGCCGTGCTCGCTGCAGCAGTGGGTGTTTGTCTCCTCTCAGCGGGCTCACTCTGTCTGTTGTTAACAGTTGAAACATCGTGGTGCCCATGCTGTCAGGATCCAGGGGCGTTCAATTACCTTCATACATGAATAGATCCAGAGACGCCTCATTGCGTTTTAAAAGTGTCGCTGCTGCTTTGAAGAGACATTATAGTTACAGCTGTAGCCACTGTCGCACCATTACACTGTACATGACAACTCCTTCCCCTATAGTGGCTGTAGATGTAGATGTAGATGTAGATGTAGACGTACAGTAGATGTAGATGTCGATGTAGATGTGGATGTGATGTAGATGTAGATGTAGATGTACAGTAGATGTAGATGTCGATGTAGATATAGATGTAGATGTAGATGTAGATGTAGATGTAGACGTACAGTAGATGTAGATGTAGATGTAGATGTAGATGTGGATGTGATGTAGATGTAGATGTACAGTAGATGTAGATGTCGATGTAGATATAGATGTAGATGTAGATGTAGACGTACAGTAGATGTAGATGTAGATGTAGACGTACAGTAGATGTAGATGTCGATGTTGATGTAGATGTGGATGTGATGTAGATGTAGATGTAGATGTACAGTAGATGTAGATGTCGATGTAGATGTAGATGTGATGTAGATGTAGATGTACAGTAGATGTAGATGTCGATGTAGATATAGATGTAGATGTAGATGTAGACGTACAGTAGATGTAGATGTAGACGTACAGTAGATGTAGATGTCGATGTTGATGTAGATGTGGATGTGATGTAGATGTAGATGTACAGTAGATGTAGATGTAGATGTCGATGTCGATGTAGATGTAGATGTAGACGTACAGTAGATGTAGATGTCGATGTCGATGTAGATGTAGATGTAGATGTAGATGTCGATGTCGATGTAGATGTAGATGTAGACGTACAGTAGATGTAGATGTAGATGTAGATGGCAAAGGTAACGTTGGTGTTGTATGTTACGCAGGCCCGGTACAGGAAGGAGCAGGCCTCGACCCTGTCAGGCCCCTGGATCCCCCCCTTGGACAACCTGCTGAAGGACAGCACAGACGGCTCGGCTCTGGGTGCTCTGCTGCACTTCTACTGCCCTCAGCTGCTCCCGCTGGAAGGTAAGGAGTCGGGGTGGTAGGTAGCTGGGTGGGTCTGAGGGAAGCTCTCTGTTTAAACCGTGTTCAGACATGAACTTTGCCGCTAAGATATGCACAATGCGGCAGGAGGGGGGGGGGGGGGGGGGGGGGGCGTCTGGGTAGTGCAGCAGGAGGCAGGACATGACGCATGAACTCCGCTGTGGCAATAACACGTTTGTGTTATTAGCAAAAAAAGCTCTAGAATCTCATTGTATTTTCAAGGTGACATCTTCAGATTCCTCACTTTAAACTGCTGTATTCTCACAGGGGCTCACTCAGACATTTTACTTGGGGGCCTGGCAGGAAATGTGCAGAGCAACTGACCCGTACATTTGCATTCTCACATACAGCCCGAGATTTTGAGTGGTTTTAGAGTTGAGTGAGGTATTTTGCTGGCCATCAGGTACTGCTACAAAATGCTAAAGAGGACAGGGTCTTTTGAAAAACAAAATTAAAACAAAAACTATAGTTGTTGAATCTTTCAACCTTCCAAACTTTTTTTCTTCTCCTTTTTTCGCTGTTCGTTGAGACTTGAATGGAAAGTAATGACATGTTTCTGATTCCAGTAACTTTAGAAACATAATCTGAGCGGTTTTCTCATACATTTTCTGTGTTGAATACTTAAATTTGACTCCAGCAAATGCAGAGTCCCAGTGAGTGATACAGAGTTGTGTCTCTTTGTCCACCCCCAAGCTTCAGCTATATGAGCAAAGATCAGTCTCCACACAATCACATCGACCTGCTGATAAAGTTATAACAACAATGAGCTGAACTCACACAATCACTCATCTGAACTGAAAACAACAGGAGAACAAAAGATCAATCAGTCGACATCTTTAAATGCATTAACTCACGGCTCCACCCACTGGTTGATGTGACCCAGTCGTGATTGGTCGGTCATCTACAAACCATTACACCGACACACCTCGGCAGCTCTTAACTGAAATATCCCCAACACTCTTTTTCACACATCTCTGATCATAGCATCACCACCAGCAGCACTTTACAACCAGAGCCCCTCTTTTTAGAGCTTTTACTTTGACCACCCTGACCCTGACTCACGATGGCTCCCTCTGCCCCCCCAGATGTGTGTCTGAAGGAGAACATGACGCTGGCCGATCGGCTCCACAACCTGCAGCTCATTCAGGACTTCTGCAAAGACAACCTGAACAGCTGCTGCCACTTCAGCCTGGAGGACATGCTCTACGCCTCCTCCACCATCAAGGTACCCATCATCTCTACTGCACAGAGCGTTTAAATGCCACAATTCAAATGTCAACCATTAAGTTTGACATTTCATCCTCCATCCTGTCTTAAACCTTTTAAGTTTAGTTGGTAAGTAAGTGAAGAAAATGCGTTTTTACAGATCGGAACCATCAGTTGAGAGATGTTTAATAATTTATACTTTTTAGAATATGTTGAAAGCCTTAGTGAATTGTATCAATTAGCTCCACGAAGAAGGGCATGATTTCATCAGTCCGTTTTTTTGTTAGTTTTTTGTTAACTTAATGGATTTCCATGGAACTTGGTGGTGGAAGAGTGTGTGATAGGTCAGAGAAGAACCCTTTCAGTTTTAGTGTTGATCCGGATCAGGGGCGGAGCCAGTTCATTATTTTGTCTTGATAACTATGAGTGTGTGAAATTTGGTGCCGCTTCTTTAAATTGAAGGGAACGGGCCCTTGGCTGAGGGATGCACTCTACTAAGTTGTTGTTAAATTTCTTTCCCTGTGTGAGAGTTTGTATTTTGAGGCAGCAGCTGGTTTGATCATTTGAGCTTTGAGACACTTTCTGTTCTTTCTAAATCTCAAAATGTGCAGAGGAAAAAAAGTGTGTCACATGACATCGTGGAAAAGCTCGGACCTGACACATGTTTTATGAAACTAATCCGGTCTGGTCGACATCGAGACATCCCCTCTGAAATTGCTCTGAAAGTCAGTTTGTAAGAGTCGTTACAGTCTCGTAGAAATATCTGTCAGGATTCACACAGCTGAACTACTATGACACTGGAACTGTAGCCTGTATGTGTGTGTCCACAGAAAAGAGCTATATACCAATGGTAGGTAGTGGAAAAACCACTAATGTGACCTCATATACACTGTTCTTCTTCTTTCAAAAAAGATCAAGTACAGGTCTTAGTTGGCACAATTACAGAATAACACACAAATCCAAACGGTCAAATGTGAAGTTAATGGTTGTTTCCATAAGCCGACACAAATCCCATTTGTGTAAATTCATTCAGGGAGTTTTGACTTAACAAATTAGAGAAGCAGATGGCACAGGATCCAGTTAGAGAGGCTGAATGAAGCAGGAGTGTAGCAGCTCTGTTGGTCAGCGTGGTGACTCATGCTGTGGAAAAACCATCACTCCCAACTATTCTGTCTTCAGCGACCACAGGCTTGGAGAGCTGCACGCAGCCTGCTCTCTTAACATGTCTTTTCTCACACGCTCTCTTTTCTTTCATTTACATTTCATTCCTGGTCCATTATTTCCTTCCTTGTCTTAGTGTCCTTCTCATCTTTCTTTACCCTGTTTCATTTTAGTTTCTAAGTTTCTGTGAGTCACATTTTGTCCCATCCTTCTCTGTCTCTCTGTCCCTGATATGTCTCTATCAGTCACCGTGCTTCTCTCACTGACTCACTCCTTCTCTCTCACTTTATCTTGTGTTCATTCACACACCTCTCTTGTGACGTCCATGCCCCCACTGTGCGTGTATGTGTGATATGGGATTATTGATTTGCAGTTTCACGGTATATAAATGTGTGATGCTGCTGCAGTGCATGTGGAAGAGAAAGAGCAAGGACGCTGTATTTCACAGTAAAGTCACGCCCTGTCCTACTTTTCTTTCTTTCTCACCACAATTCAATTTGACATCAGCTATTTAGTCAGAAAACTTTATTGTTTTTCGACTGGCAGAGATGACAAGGGGCTGAAATGCTGTCTGTCTCAAAAAGGGACAATTTCCAGCTCTAATCCTCCTTCTAGTTTTCCTTCTCCTTCCCTTACCTACTTTCGGTACTTTCACTAAAGGGGAAAAATGGCTCTTAATTTTTTGAAAAGCTCACCATTTAATGGCTCAGAAATGTTTCTTTGTTATTTTAGTATTTTTTTATACATTTGTATTCTTGGTCAGTTGCTGTGTGCACATATAAAGCATTTAATTGTGTTGCTACAGGGAATTTGACCTTTTCATAAAGCAGCTATAATTGACACTGGAGTCCACAGTTCCAACAACACCCCCTAAAACAGTCAATGCCACTATTCTGTTTCATAAAAAATCATTAAGGCGACCGCAGTCTGGATATGGGAGCATTTGTCTGATGGTTTGGTGTTGTGTATTTTTGCCCGTTCTTGTGTGTCTGTCTAAATGTATTTTTTTTGCCTTAGAGCTTCATACGTTGTTAAAAAGAGTTGATGCGTCTGGATGAGTTTGACTTTGTCTGCCTGTCACCTCAGCTCGTCCTCCCCTGCAGGACTGTGGATCTCAGCAGATAAGATAAAGGTCACTAGACAAACATCAGCATTCAGTCATTTAGCCGTGTTTCTCTCCTTTACATTTAATATGTGAGTTGGCCAAACATTCTGGGGATTGATGAGAAACGTAATAGTCCTAATATTTCCGTAAACAATTAGAATTTTTTTTTGTGCCGATGCAAATCACATTTGATGTTTTCATCAGAAAGCGAGGGTGAAAAACAATTCCTGGGTTCGCTTCATAGTTTCATTGGCTCTCCCCTGTCACATGCCCCCTCCCGCCACAATCTCACGGAATCAATCCAGTAGTTTTTGGGTAATCCTGCTCAGACAGACAAACAAACAACGGGCACAAGAAGCAATAACAGAGGAGAAAGTAGAACACTTCACTCAACAATCTTTAAATTCTCTTACAAACAATATAAAACTACTGCAAGTAAAATAGCAGGTGCTCGGTAACAGGCCCAGTCATTGTATATTTGTACTAATGTTATAGTAACATGCTGTTGTCAAAAACATTATCTTCTCAGATTGCTTAACATAAAACGAAACAGAGGTCAAAATCACCAACTTAACACACAACATGGTAGGAATGTGAGTCCTGTGAACCAGCATGTATCAGTGTTTTTGCTGACACCGGCTTCACAGGGGATAAACAGCACAGCAGCAGAACTGCATCACACACTGAACCAGTCAGAGTCAGCAACCTTGACCCAGTTTCCAGGTAGACTGCGCGTCGTGGCCCTTTATACTAATGAAGACCTTATTATAGAGATGGAGCTGAGATGTCACATGGGAGGGGAGGTGCTGAAGCAGGAGAAATGGGAAACGGGAGAGAGGAGACGAGTATATGTGATAATAACAGAGTTTAGAGAGGAGGCTGAGGTGGGAAAGAAGAGAAACGAGACGTGTTTAGACTCGTCCGTCACTGACACGTGTGCACACAAACAAACACAGACAAACACACAACAATGACAAATATCACACTTGGCTGAAAGCGTCTAGGTGCTTGTTCTCCCGTCAGATCCAATTGGAGATTATAACGTCTAAAAATGAGGTTGTGTTTCACCCCTTTTCGTTTATCTGTCGCTTTGATTGTAAACAAGATTAGACAAAAACTACTGGATGGATTACCACACAACTGGAAGGAAGCAGTAATGGTCAAGAAAGAACTCATAGGATATTGGTGCCGATAAAGGGATTGATCCAGTTCCATTTAAACATGTGGAATAGAGCAATTTTCAACATTTCAATTGACTTTACATAGAATAATTAACTTTTTTTATAAAATAAAAAAAATCACAATATATTATAGGACTAATATGATGAGTGTGTGTAATTTGTCACAGATTCCCAAAAAAAGGTCTTGATCTTATGAATTAAAATGTGGTTACATAAGGAGATTGTTGGGCCCTGGTGGTTCTCAATTAAAATATAAACTATATTAAGGACTATATGATATTGAAATTGTGATTGATTAATCTGCAGATTTTATTTATTGATTTTTTATTAGATTTTTCTATAGATTGTAATTAAACAGCTATTATCATTTGCCAGGACTCTGTTGTTGCTGAGCAGCAACAATAGGGAGAGCATCAAACCACAAAACTGAAAAGAAACCTGACAGATAATCCTAAGAGGAGACACTTCAGTTCATTTTAAACACGATGAGCAAACTGAAGCTGATGGGATTCTGACACTTTATCGTATTATCTGAAGACACAGACATTCAGTAGGTGCAGAAAATGGGAAGTGAGATTATGAAGCTCAGTGTGCATCAATAAGAGACAATAGATCCCAACCCCCTAAACCTCAGAATACTACTGAAAGCCATTCCTTCCTAATGGACACGGGGACAGTGAATCATGTCAACACACTCCCATCTACTGGCTCTTTGTCTAATTAATTCACAGTCCATCTAAATTGCCATCTGTGGACCCGAGGAGGAGGAGGAATGAAATTCACCGGCTTTGGGTTTTTGCCTAATTACTTATATTTTGTTCAGTGGACATGCTGAGGTGACTGTGAGGAAGGCAGCTAACACACATACATTGTGTATTTACAGCACATCAGCAATGAGGGATGTGTGTGTTACACTGGGATGTGCAGCAGTAATATGATGATGAGCTAGTTCCTATTAGCTGATATACTTTTACATAGAAATAGAAAGACCTCAGTATCTAGATCACTAGCAAATAAGAGGTGCAGGGGTTAGTTAGGGTTCTAGAATATTTCATGATACGCTCCTCAGTTCTTCTCTGGCCTCTTTTATATTTCCCTTTTCTTCTCTTAGAGAGTAAACTGTTTTTCTGACGGGCAGCTGAGGGCAGCCTGATTAACTTGGCAGTAAATCGTGGGTTTTCCAGATTGGAGTGAGTCTGTGTGCAGGGCCTAGATCCTTTAATCAACCTTCTGGCCCAGTGATTGTTGACATTAATGCCCTGCGGACGCTCAGGGTGTGTCTGTGGGTCCTGGTGTCTTGCTGAGTGGGACAATACAGTTTGTAGGAGTGGGACCTGCTGTTTTGTATTTGCAAGCATGTGAGGTTTTCATACAGCCAGTGCGTTAAAACGTTAAATGGTGTGTGTGTGTGAGTGTGTGCATGCATGGTACATGTGTGTGCTGTTTATGCCCTTCCCCCAGGGTGAATTAACCCCCCTCCCTCCTCCTGTGAGCTCTTAGTGATCACCAATCAGGTTCCTGTTTTCATTCTAAGAGTGACACAGTCTGACGCTGGGATCTGGCAACGCTGCAGCCCACGAGGTAGAAACGCCGGTCAGTGGGGACGTAGTGGCTGCTGACGGGGGGGGGGGGGGGGGGGGTATTAAGCGATACACCCTCACACCTGGTGTGTCAGTAGTAGTCGGATGCACAGATGGGAAGAGAGAAGTGAAGGTGGATTACAGCCACCAGTCTGGACTGAACAGAAGAGAGGAGGTTTTTGTCTCTCTGTGTCTCTTCCCCTGTTTTCCATCTCAACCATGGGAGTTCTTCAAATGCTGAACAGACTAAGGTAACCACAGCTTCAAGTGTTTGTTTGAAAATCTGTGTTCATCCACGTAGAGGAAAAGAAAATGGGTTGAAAAAGACGATAACACACTTTTAACTGACCCACTAAAGAAAGATTTAACTGCATCTGTTCAGTTTGTATGAAGACAATAATTCGATTTTTTGCTACTTGACTTGAATCACTTTGGTTCGATGTGCTCTACTCCTTCCTCCACCTGAAGGAGATTCTGTCACAGACACATGCAGCTTCTCAGACTTGTGCCGCTCTGCACGTGGGAGGGAAAGACAAAAGAGGGGGACAAATGTAAAAATGCTGCAGTAGCACTCAGGGGAGATGAGTGTTGCTAGTGTTAATTGCCTCTGCCCCTCCTGGTGAGCTTTTGGGCTGCAGTTTCGGGGCTTAATGGGTGTATGTACAATGTGTGTGTTGGTGTGTGTGTGTGCTAGTGTGTGCTAGTGTGTGTCTAGGCGAGTGAAATGTTGCTGATGAGGTGAATCAGAAATCTTTAGAGCTGAGCTGAGCAGCATGGTCTTTGTCTGGAGACCAGGCGCTGAGGTCGGGGAGGGAGTGTGTTTCCTGAAGGTCGTCCCTGCTTCACTGCACTCCTTTTTTGCATAGACACATGCGTGTGCGGGGGTGAGTGAGTGCCGGGATGTTCACCATAAAAAACTGATGAGATTGGCCTGATTGTTGGTGAAGAATTGATTCTGAAAGCATGTTTAATTGACGATGAGATATATTGAGTGTGTGAATGTATGCAATTTATCAAGATAATGATATTTATTTAACACAAGCAGAGCAATTAGGAACAGTTGGGACTATTTCACACATGATAGCAAAAATGTGAGTAAAAAGCCCAAAACTCAAACTAAACATGAGGCTGAATGGAAATGATTTTTTTACAGATCTTGCAAAAAGAGCAATAAAAGGAAATGCCAGCCATGCAGGCTTAACCATGAACCATGTGGCGTTTCTTCGTTACTCTTTTACTTTAGTATTACTCTAGTAAAAATGTATAGTCTCACAGTTCACACATCTTTATTTGCATCTAACATTCATAAGTAACCTCATGGGTACAATGACTCTGGCAGGTGGACATCTTTGCAGTCCTCAGTAGCAGCTCGACCTCAGACTGTACGTTGACCTGATTCTTTGACAGGAACCCGGCACAGCCATGGTTCAAATCCCTCCAGCGGATCCCACCTGATTAATTCAGGCCGGCTGGTGCTTTACCTGCTGAACAATAACAAATCTGACCTCTATTTTTATAAAATAGAAATAATCTATAAATTAGGTCAATGCTTTAATCGCTCCCCTCAACTACCACAGGTCTGCTGACATTATTTACTAAGTGGATGATTGGCTTATCCCTAGCATGTGAAAAGCCATGTTACCAAGTCACCTAGTTACCCAAGTGTGTCTGTGGAATGAGTCAGGAAGGAAACAACTTCAATCAAATGAACCTCACTCATTTAGGAATGTTATATTTGCTGAAAAGCCTGATAAATATATATATGATAAATATATATATTCCCTCATAAACGTCTGCACTGTAGATTGATCTAGTTCTTGAGAGGATTCTCTGAAATGGAGCGAGGTTGGTGAATTATTTAAACGCAGACTGGAGGATATTTATATATTTCTCTTATCTGTGGTGGGGGTCAACAGAGACACCTGCTGGAGAAATAGACACAGAGCAGTTGATTTAGCCCACTTCCAGAATTAGTCTGTGGCAGCATTTGTCTCGTTGAGCTAAATGATGGAATGTGACACAGCTTCATGTGTTTGATTCTTCTCCCCTGCAGAATAACTACCTGGTGTTCATGGCAGAGCTGTTCTCGTGGTTCGAGGTGGTCAAGCCGTCCTTTGTGAAACCCAGACTGCTGGACAGCGAAGGCACAGGCAAGTAGAAGTACTGCACTCTAGCAAGAGCAGCATCAGTATCGTGCCTTGGTGCACATGAAACACACACATACTCACATTGGATCTTCTCTGTTGTGTCACCTCAGAAACATTTTCCTTGTTGAAGAATATGCCAGCCATCCCCATCTCCAAGGCAACCAAGAGAAGCTTCCTGGAAAGACCCCCCAGTCCCGAGAGAGTCAGGTATGTTAAAGTTATGTTTTATTAATGTGACATCAATATAACATGAATTATGTGATGTATAAACTTCTTAAAGCACATTAGCACAGAGCTGCTCTTTATGCATCAATCTCTTTATGCTTGTTGTGGGACTGATTGTCAAAATCCTTATCGGAACAAATTGAAGCTAAAAAGACAAATATTCATTTTATTATATATCGTAAGCATATATAAACAATAAATTTGATTGATATATATTAAAATGTATAAAAAAAATATTTTTCTTTCTCTCCTTCTCTAGTTTGCCACTCCGACCTCAGCCTAAACACTCAGGTGATTTTTGGAAAGATTTATTTACTTTTACCCAAATTCTTCCATAAAGTTTAAATACTACCATGTGACTTCTTGTAGGCACATAGCCGCTCATTGAGTATTACCTTGTATTCTTCTGTCCTGCAGGAGACATGAGGAAGTCGACCTCAATGTCTTTTGTTGATGGAAACCTCGGCACCTGGCCCAAAGAGAAGAGGTCGGTCATAATACTGTCTCAAAATATATCATATCCCCAAGGGTCTCTCCTTAAATAACCTTTTTTAAATTTGTTTCTATAAAAAGTAAATCCTATCGTTCCTTTTTGTGCCTCTGTTCAGGTCTGGGCCTTACGGAGTGTCTTTTGACATCCCCTTCGACAAAGAGGACTCTGCGCCCACTGCTCTGTCCTCCACACGAGGAATGGTCCGGTCTGTCAGCACCGACGACGGCTCCGGTTTCAAGGTGCACCACCTGCCCAGAGGAATGAAGCGCAACTTGTCCTTCCAGCCGGTGAACGGTCAGAGCATTGGCATCGAGGAGGAGGGTCGCCCAGACCGCCTAGCTGGTGCGGAACCCAGCAGGCGAGCATTTCCCAGTGGACATGAGGGCGCCATGGCAACAGCTCCCTCCATGGAGGAGGCCCTTCAGATTATCCACAGCCCGAGCAGGCACCCGGTGGAGGGGATCAACAACGGGTTCTTCCTCCACAGTCAGGGACAGGGGGCCGGTGGCTTAGAGCCGGTGTCAGAGTTGGACTCCAAAGGAGCCTTGAGCACCACAGACACCACCGAGGTCGACACGGGCGTCCAGCTCCGAACAGAGGACCTGCTAGACGAGGATTCCTCTTTGAAGGACTGCTCCGTGAACATGGAGCTGGACATGGACACGCCGAGCCCGTGCCCGAGCAGCCTGAGCAAATCCCCCTCAGGAATGAAGCTGACCAACTTTGCCGAGCATAAGTTTAAGAAGATCAATCCATCGGCGCCGGACTCCGGCAGGGGCAGCTGCAGCTCGCTCAAGACCACGCCCGAGGGCTCAGAGTTTGGCCTCCCGCTATCCGTCTCCTGGGCACCGACCCCCGAGCACAGCCCCGTCCACCAACCGACCCCAGCGCCCCTTAGTGTCCGGGCATCGCCAACGTCTGTCCAGCTTCCACCCAATGACCCCGCTCAAGTCATGGCTACGGAGATGGTGCAGCTGAGGATGAGGCTGGAGGAGAAACGGAAAGCCATCGAAGCGCAGAAGAAGAAAGTGGAGGCTGCTTTTACCAGGCATCGGCAGAAGATCGGTCACTCGGCGTTCCTCAATCAGGTGAAGAGGAAAGGGGACGGGGCTGCGAGCGGTGAGGAGGGGGGGAAAGTCGAGGGAGAAGGCAAGGCAGCAAGTCCTGTCTTTAAATTTGGGAGGAGCAAGGCCGACACCCCCGATGGGGCGGAGCAAAGCAACACAGCCTCCTGCTGGACAAAGTCACCAGGAGCAGGAGAGGAGGGTGGACAAAGTCCGGCTCAGCTCACAGAAGTGGACCTCACAGAGTACACACGTTCTATCGATAAACTCAACCACTCGCTGGCCTTCCTCCAGACCGAGATGCAGCGACTGGCCCAGCAGCAGGAAGTCATCATGGCCATGAGGGAGCAGCAGCATCAGCAGACGTGGGTCGTCGCCCCTCCCTTCACGGACCCCTCGCCACAGAAACACAGAGCTGTCACTCGCTCCTCAGGACCCTCCTCTCCCGCCGACTCCCCTCACTCCACCCACCGCTCTCCAACCAGCATCAAGCGCAAATCTGCCTCCTTTCACTCGCGCAGTCCTCGCACCCCGCGTCCCACCGAGCTCAAGCTGGCCCCCTTCAACCGGGTCCTGAACGCCCCGCAGTCTGTCGACAGCATCCCGAGGCTGCGGCGGTTTTCCCCCTGCCAGCCTTTGGCGAGTGCCTTTGTTTACATGGGGGAGAAACCGGCGCGTGCCAATCCAGAGACAGTGGCCCCAGATGGAGAGAAAGATAAGGAGGCGGATTTCCTCCTTTCCCCAGATGGGGAGATTGGCAGTATATGTGTCGCCCACTCACCCCCTATCTCCCCCAACCTGCAGAGCAAAAAAAAGCAAACAAAAGTAGATTCAAACGCCAAAACCCAGGAAACAGAGGCACACAGCCAATCAGAGATCGCTGACATGGAGAAAGATGACCAGAAACCTGCTGTTCAGAAGTCAGCTGTAGATGTTCTGGCCCACCCTGTGGTGGAGACCTTCACGGTGACACCCACTGAGATCCCTACCCAGCCAGAAGCCTCGGGTCAGGCAAAGAGCAACCTGATCGAGGTTCCTCTGTCAGTGGTGAACACGCTGGAGGACCTGACACTGGATGATGGTTTGGAGATGCAGCAGGGAGACGTGGACGGCTCAGAGGAGGAGCAGAGGAGGTGTCGCGGTTTCTTCTTCAAGGTAGGTTGTTGTTTCGGATAGTTTAATGGAGAATTGTTTTCTGATTCCATTTCTGCTCAAAGTAATTTCTTCTCTACAAGCAATCATCAAAAAATTCTCCCCTTGACCCTTTCTGTGGCTCCGTACACAGTTTCATAAAAATATATATTTTGTCTAGATTTGATTAATCATATACATTTGTTGCACCCCCCATTTGCTCAACAAGTAAAAAGCACAGAATAAAAACACAGCCAATAATATCACTCATCGTTAAAAGAAAAGCTAAAACATAGAAGCAGCATCATAAATAATAAAAACCATAGCGTGCAGCCTCCAGGCTACAGCCACGCAAAATCACTAGAGGCCTTAAAAAATGTTGGTGCAGCTCGGTAGAAAAAAGGAATTACACATTTGAACCTCAGGGCAGCCATGTTTGTTTTATCAGCAACCGAACATGTTCCTGACGCGAGATGAAGATTGGTTGAAACTTGACGGGGAGCCGGTGTAATCTTCCTCATTTGTGTCGGTCTTAGCTTCGATGTAGGTCAGAAAACTGGGGCTGCTGTGAATAATTCAGACACAGCTGTGGAAGAGCAGGGTCAGGGAAGTGTTAGACTGAAGAGATGCAGAGAGTGGAAACCTATAGATGATTCATGAAATAAAAATCGAGATGAAACCGAATTGTACCTTTAAACTTAAACATTTTCTTGGCCAGAAAAAAACAATGACTCATCATTTTCGGTATCTCCCTTAATTATACAAAGAACAGATGACCTTTCCCAGCTTCACGTTACAGATTTCATTCATCATATCAGATAAGAAGAATAAAAGTATCAAACAGTCATAATACTCAGATAAGCCTCTTTATCTGCAGCGTGTCACAACCATAAAAGGTCCTAATAAACTGCAGATAAACCGGTTTTACTTTATGTTATGAGATTGTAAATGACACTGAATTCTTACTCTGCTGAGAACATCATTTACCTGAAGCAGTGGAAGTTGACCGGCTCTGTTTCCCTCAGGAGGACGGGAAGCCCGAGGAGAACATGGCCCAGAAGAGGGCGGCGCTGCTGGAGAAGAGGATGAGGAGGGAGAAGGAGAGTCAGCAGAAGAAGATGCAGCTGGAGACCGAGCTGGAGCAGAAGAAGGAGGAAGCTCGGTATGTTTACACGTCCGGAGAATAAGTCCACAGGCGCTTTCAACACACAATTAGGGCGATGCAGTGTTCTGTGATCTTTTCTGATTAACCAGCATTTCACATCACGCTCTAACAACTGGACACTTTTCTTTGCCGCAATACGTTATATTGAAAAGAAAAGAGTTTTGTAAACACTCGCTCCTACAACATGTACTTTTATATATCAATATCTTAATCTGACATTAATTTAGCAAACCAACAGTCTAAGGTGACATGACTGAAAGGTTCCAGGTTCGAATCTGTAGGTGTGAGTGTCAGCTGACCCTCAAAGGATGAGCAGTAGAGATGAGTACGATGGATGGATGAAAAGAGAAAGAAACATCTTTACTTTTGAGAGAGAGAGAGAGAGAGAGAGAGAGAGAGAGAGAGAGAGAGAGAGACTTTTTAGATTGTTTTAATTAGTCAAACTGATGATCGATCTTTGAATTAGAAGCCGTCAAATTACCTTTCTCCACTACACTGCAGAAAATAATAAGCAAGGTAAAAGTGCATAACACCCTGAACTCCTACAGTGTTTGTTCACGGCTCTGACTCTGCCCCCCCCCCCCCTCGGCTCTGTCCGTTCAGATTGAAAGCAGAGGAGGAGCGTCTCAGGAAGGAGGAGGACAAGTTCCGGAGGGAGTTCATCAAGCAGGAGTATCTCAGGAGGAAGCAGCTCAAGCTCATGCAGGACATGGACACCGTCATCAAACCTCGACCAGGGGGCGGCACCAAGCAGAGGCGGGGCCGGCCCAAGTCCATCCACCGCGACAGTATGGACTCTCCCAAAACCCCCGTCAGAGCTGCCACAGGTAAACATGGAAACGGCCCGTCTCAGGCAGAGCGGTCAACGTCATCACGTCTGTCCAATCTGTGTCATGCTGTCATTGTTGCTTTGTGCCACTTGAATACATCTTATACATCTTATTCTCAAATAAAAGTACAAATCTAAATCAAGCTTTCAACTCGTTAAAGTAAAATATTTGTTTTGATATTGGCATTGATATTACATCATATAAATTGATCACTTTTTTTAATAGCCTAATCAATATTATGTATAATAGGAAATAATTACAAGCAACAATGTTTTTGTGTTGCAACATTTGCTAAAAAATTATAGAGATGCAAATTTAACACCAATATACTGAAGGAGAAATGCAGCACTAATGTGTTTAATACGTGTTCTCATATTTATAAATGTGTATTTCTACACATTTAACCATGTATTGTAGGTTGTATATTATTTTTGTGTGTGTTTTATGTGAGAGTTCATCGTAGTCACAGAGCTGGAGCTGCATTTCTCTGTAACAAGGTTGTTGGCACAAACCACAGTGGACGGTCCGGTGATGTGCTCATCCGTGGTGTGTGTGTAACCGTGTCGTGCTGTGCCACATCTCGTTGTCTCACATCCAGGTTCACGCCAGCGTGTCTTTTCAGTCTCCAGCTTGTCCCTGGCGTCGCTCAGCCTGGGAGACGGAGACAGCGTCCAGTCTGAGAAGAGGACGCCGAGGTGAGTTTGGCTTTTAATCAACTAAGTCTCTGAGCTGACGGTGCAATGAAGCTCTGATTCAGCTATATTTAGTAAACATGATAAGTATGAAAAACTTTAAAGATTCATGTCAATTTAATGTAGATAATGGTTGATAATTAAAAGCAGAAGAAAATTAGAAAATCCACAAAACACACAATTGATTAATTTGCTGTAAGAATAACAATTATCACACAATCTTAAAAAGTATTTTTTACGTATAATATTTTTATAGTGTCAAACCACTTCTTAAGAAACCTGACATGTGTTTTCAATGGTCATATTTTCTGATCCTTGTTTAAATCCAATCTGTCCAGACTAACTCACGTCCTCAGGTCTAACATTTCTCCTGTGTACATCTTTCCTTCTTTTGTTTACTACCTTCTCTCCTGCTGTTTCACACTTGTCAGAAGTGCTAGTTTAGCCTCTGGCAGCCTCCTCCACTTTCTGAGCTCTCCTAAACGGAGAAGGAGAAGGTTGGTTTCCGCTTCTCTGTTAAACCCTTAAGGTGCTTCACGCTGTCCCGAGCCCCAATCCGTCTCCTAAAACCCTGTCCCACCTTCACTGGGTTTTATCAGGGATTGAATGAGCACAAGTAGGAAAAACTTGTTTGTCCTCCCCTTTTTATAGAAAGATCCTCATGTCGATCTTTGAATCACTGCTCTAACGCTTCACATTCAGCAACATGGCTCCCACTAAACAATCACTTGTCGCTCTGCTGCTTCCTTTGCACCAATTTACACTCCCTGCTCTGTTTTTCTTCACTTAACAAAACATCTAATTAAATTATCAAGCTTTGTTTAGAGCCACTCACGTCCCATATTCGTGCTGTAGAACCCACCCTGAACTAGAAGGGGCACTCAGTAGAGCACATACCTCAGCCAAGGCCCAACAGTCTCCTTGATAAACCCGGTTTACATCAGCTAGATTTAGATCTGTATTTGGATCCGCCCCGAATTGCACACACAAAAAGTTATCAGTCCCCTAAATGCACCTAATTGTTTTCATCGAGATCCTTTAAGTTCTACTTTGGGAAATTGGTTAAAATGTCAAAGAAATGCCCTAACTTGCAATTTAAAAGAAGAAGGAGGAGTAAAATAATTCTGGATATGCCTCTTTATTCAGATCTGTGCTAAAATTGAATGGGATCTTTATTGCCTTTGTCCCATTGTGTATTTTTTGTGTAATTCTGCTGAAACAAATAAACTAGCTAAGAGACAGGGGTGAAAACATTAAATCCATAACCCCATCTAACCCCATATTTTGAAATTCATCCAGTAAAGTGTAAAAATATATTGAATCCAAATGAGACTTTGTATCACAGTTTTTTTTACAACCTAAAGCTAAAATTACTTGTGTGGACGGCTTATATTCCTCAATAAAACGCCACCAGCACATTTGAGCTAAATGTGGATTCCAATTACATAAATTCACATAATTACAGAGGAGGATTAATGTATACATTTCTTTTAACAAGTGGAATTGGAAAAAACAAAGATGCAGGAGACACAGTGTGACGGCAGTCCACAAACAGAGCAAGTAAATGCCAAGTGCTGCACTACACTGGACTGACCTCTTTTACTGACCTTCACTGACTACACTGCTTCACCTCCCTGCGCTCACTGCCTGTGCTTGCGAGCTCTGCTGCTTCAGTAGTTACTGCAAGGCTGCACAACCCAAACAATCCCAATCTCCGACTGTGCACTGAGATTCAGTTTCCACCAGAGTGGAGGAAGGACCTACGCAAACATGATGTGGACAGGGCAGGAAAATGACTCCAGCCAACAGAAATGGATTTTCAGAAAGGGTTTTCTAAAATATCTTAGTTGGCGTTTATACTGCAGCATTCTCCTGCCCTGCCCACAGTGTGATTTGCTGAGTGTTCGGGAGAAGCAGCCATGCAGAAACTTGGACTAATTTACTCTGTGTGTGTGTGTGTGTGTGTGTGTGTGTGTGTGTTTTCCAGGCCAGACTCTGCAGATGGCTTCCTGTCCCCGAGTCGCTCCAGCAGCAGAAACGGAGAGAAGGACTGGGAGAACGGATCCACAACCTCCTCTGTTACATCCAACACAGACTACACTGGTACGTGCACTGAGCATGTTTCCTCTGCAGAATGGGTTCTTCATGCAAAAACACAAAAATGCCAAATGGAAGTCATGGAATAAGAAGATTCCTTAAATAAGTTATTCTTGGGGAATTGTGTCTCTTACGCTTATATTCTCATACTAAAATGTCGTTTTTTTTTATTATCTTCAGTTTTATATAATGATTGTAATGTGGTCTTTCCATAACCTGAATGCTGTGTTCACTGCTCATAGTACTTTGCCAGACTGAACAGAATCCTCATACATGATTTATCAAAAGAAATGTGGAGAGGAGTCTTTGACGTAAGTGGAGTAGTTGCCATAGCATCAGCCTCCTCCTGACGTCCTCTCCTCTGTTCTCATTCAGGACCGAAGCTCTACAAGGAGCCCAGTGCAAAGTCTAATAAGCACATCATACAGAACGCCATGGCCCACTGCTGCCTCGCAGGCAAGGTCAACGAGGGGCAGAAGAATAAGATCCTGGAGGTAAGAGCATGAACACCATCAAGTTGATAGGTTTGAGTATAGGTTTCACTGCAGTGTGAAGGCCCGGTCACACGTGTGAATGTATCAGTGGAGAACCTTCACCTCACGTTCACGTCAACCTGTGTGAGCGAGGAGGTGGATTACAGATTAGCCTCCTGTGGTGAAGCACATCCCAGCGTGGCTTCACGGGGAGCTGGTAAACTTTGTGTGACCGTGCCCTTTAGATGGATGTATCTGGCTATGGAGCCGACTGCTTGCATCGCTCAAAATATGTCATGTATCATATAAAAGCATATAAAAAACATGTGTGTGCCTTTAAATTCAATCAAGCCGCACCAAATAGCACACAGTTAGTTATCAGTCCCTTAAATAAACCTGCCTGTTTTTTATCAAGATCCATGAAAACTTCTTAGAAATCGGTGAAAACAATAATAATAATAACATCTCGCCATGTTTAAGAAAGTGAAAAATAGGGTTCTTCCTTGGCCAATGTCAGATCCTTTCACCAAGTTTCTTTTACAAAAGGCAAAATAATGAAAGGCCACATATCACCACAGCCTTTGTATCCCATGTGACCTGTATCGTACTGTATCTCACGAGCTGCTCTTCCTTTTACTCAACAGGAAATGGAGAAGTCGGGGGCCACCAACTTCCTGGTGCTGTTCCGTGACGCCGGCTGCCAGTTCCGCTCGCTCTACACCTACTGCCCCGAGTCGGAGGACATGAACAAGCTGACGGGCGTCGGCCCGAAGAGCATCACGCGCAAGATGATCGACGGCCTCTACAAGTACAACTCGGACAGGAAGCAGTTCAGTCAGATACCGGCCAAGACCATGTCGGCCAGCGTGGACGCCGTGACCATCCACGGCCACCTCTGGCAAACCAAGAAGCCACCCACCCCGAAAAAAGTAGTGCCTGCCCTGTCCTAATCGAACATCGCCGTTCCCCCTCCTCATTTGGAGCAAACACATTTGAATTTGCACTTCACTGTACATATCCATAAAGATTCAAACACCTGCAAAGCCAGTTAGATGAATGCATACTTGTCTTGTTTTTCACATTTGTCTGTTTTTCCTCTCATTGCATTCCCGTCCGTGTTTCTGCTCCTTTACTCTGGACTGATAATGATCAGACTCAAAGATAAAGAACAACTGGAATGTATCCTACTGTCGGAGAATGATGCTCTTCACTAGAGATTGTCCCTGTACGAGTGTGGTCCTCGTCTCCTGTGTGCCAAACGTCAAAAAAAGAGACATTATGAATGCCAGGACATTTTACTGAAGCACTGAATGTTTTGAATCCATGTACAGATTGATTTTTGCATTGAGTCGTGCATACTGCTGTTGGTGTGTGGCCTTATGCTTGTTTTGTTTTTCAGCGTGTGAGTGTAATGAGGTGGTTGTGAAGCATCGTATTTAAACGGAGGCTTTTTTTTGTATTGGGAAGAAAACGTCTTCATCTCAGTGGGCGAAGCAGTTTGTATATTGAGGTACGTTAAACTACAAAGGGCCAAAAAGACATCAAATGCATACAGCTAGCGTTAGCCACACGGTACATGTGTGTTCAGCTCAACAAAGCAAAGCGGTTTCAGCTTTTTTCTCAACCCTGTTCTTTGAGAAAGGGATTTTTACACCATGCAGGAAGCTAGTGTCGTTACTCGGTTTTATTCTAGACTGGTTCTCAACCTGTGGGTTCGGACACCGGCAAACGATCTGCGCTATGATACGTCTGTAAATATTCTGTCATGTCTCTTGTGATTGTGAGGAGTTTCTTTTTTCTTGAGTAATTGCAACCTCAAATCTTGTTCCAATAAGTACATAAAACTGTCTAACAGGGATAAATAAAAGAAAAGAGTGTCAGTGCTAACACTCACAGCAGGGGACGTTGCCAAAAAATGGTTGAGAACCAGTGTTGTAAATCAATTTGCTGCTGGTCAACAGCAGGTTTGTGAATAAACAAAAAGCTCAGTATTATTTCCTTCTTTTATATTTTATTTTGAAATGCTTCCTTCTGCTACTTGTAGGAACTTTACAGTATTTTAAGATAGAGATTTTAAGGCACTCTAGATCACATACTTCCGCCAAGGCCCAACTGTCCCCTTAAATTCAATCCAGCTGCATCAAATTGTTCCACGACAGTCAATATGCACAATATCCCTAAAAAAGAAGGAAAAACTGCCATTTTCGTAATGTCAAGAAAGTAAAAAAAAAAAGCCATGATCTACACTCAAATTTAATGGGTTCTTCACTGATGCATATCGCATCCTCCCAAGAAGCTTCCTGGTAATCCGCACAATAGTTTTTGCGTAATCTCGTTCACAAAGCAACAAACTATAAAAACAAAACCTTGGCGGAGGTAATCACACTGGTTTCACTACCAGTATGACTTAATGACACAAAATAATCATTTCTCTTTATTTCAGGATTCAAAATTCAATTGTACTTTATCAGTATTAAATTCACGATTGCCAAACTACTTATAATAATTATCTTATAATTAGAATTATTATGAATAATAATTAATAATGGCATATTAATGTCGAGGCACTTCCGGACCACCAGGCACCAAAATGAAGTGAATGATAGTTCATATATACTCAGAGTTTACATTTCTGAGTAGTTACAAATCTGTTCTCTGTGTTATTCAAAAAGCCGGTCATACATCAGTTAGTTACTAAGTCAAAATGGGCAAACTGTTACTTTTTCAACACGTCTGTTGTTATGATATGAATGTGTATAAGCAACATCTGTCACTTATAAATGAAATATGTCCTTATAAGGCAAGTATTTCTTTCTTTCTTTCTTTCTATTAACGGGAGGATTCCTTTGAGGTCATAATGCAAAGCGGAGGAGGAGGTCCGGTCCTTCTTGTTGTGTAACGGGTACGAGACTCACCACAGAGTTTCACTGGTGTCGGTGTCATGTTCCTTTTACCACTGAATGTCAAAACCAGCACCGTTCACAGGTTTGATTTCCAATTAATTAAATCTGCCATCATGGTGCTTTGCTTTGAACTATAAAGAGGGGGGGGTGGGGGGGTATTTATGAACAAAACATACATGTTTTTGAAAATTGACAGAGTTGAAAAAGTGTTTCTGTGTTTACCGGGAGGATTTGTCCACAGAAGATCTCTGTCCACCTGCTTTTGGCTGTTTAAGGCCAAGAAAAGAAAAAGGATAATTTAAAGTGTAATGATTCTGTACAGTGTGTTCATGTTAGCTCATTCACTATGATGACTTTGTTTCTGTCGGACGCTGCGACGTCAATCAACATATTGCTGAACATGTGGGATTTTTGTTTTGTTCTTTTTATTTTTCTCATTTACATTTAATAAATTTAAGCATGGCCTCAGCATTCTATATGGTTCACCCATTATCTGTACTTTTAATTGCAGCGAGTGAAGGTCGCTGATCACAGCCACACACACATTCATACTTCCGAGCAATTTAGAGTAATCTGCATGTCTCTGGACTGTGGGGGGGAAAGTGGAGAAACATGCACACAGAAAGGGTCTGGTTGGTCGGCAGGTTCGAACCCACAACCTTCTTGATGTGAGCTGACAGTGTGACCCATCACACCACTCCCATATTTGTTAGCACAGGATTTACCAATCAGGAAAAATGACAAATGAAGGTTAAGTGAGTCAAAGTCAAAAGTCATAATCGTTATTGTTTTTAATTTCATTAAATAGATATAAAATGAATGTTAAAATCATCAAAACAATTATGAAGAATTATTTTAAGTGAAGATAAACATTTATTTACCCATTAAACATTTGTCATAAAAACTCAAAAGGTGCTAGTTTGTCCAGTCTGGGCTACTGTAAAAAAAACATGGCGGCCTCCGTAGAGAGGACCCGCTCCTGATGCAAATATAAAATATATAAAGTGCCCATTCGAGGTTAAAGAAACAACAATTAGATCAAACACACTATTGAAAACATTAATAGGGTTGTTTCATATTCAATTTCTCACAATAGATAAACTGTATTAACACACAGCTCCACCAACAGCTTCTACCTTTTAGCCAACCTGGAATGTTTAGCATAACGAGCTAACATGCTGATAAACAAATTGTCTTCAGCTAACAGCTCACAAATGGAGCATCCCACCCAACACAATACCGCTGTAACTGTAACAGAGTCAACACATTTACTTTTAGAAGGACACCTTAACCTGAGAATAAATAAATAAACAAACCTCCAACTGAATCTTAACAGTCAGGTATATGAAGTATTATTATAAGTGGAGACAAACTTTATTTTCACCTATGAGGTCAAGTTGATCTCAACTTTTCTTTTTAATAACTTGTCATCTGAGTGAGTCTTCCAGCACTGACTTTGACGAACCAGTCCATGATGTTAGTGGTTAAGTTTCACTTCTTTATAAGTGATATAATGATCATCTACATGGTCCACCGACCTGGTTGATCTTTGAGCTCGTGCAGTGGGTGTGGCCTGCGGGCGTCATCGCCGCAATGGATTGGTGCTCGTGCGGATGCGTCCGCATGGCAACCGCGAGCTGTGTACAAGAGTCCGAGCGGAGAGGAGCGTCTTTCCTCCTGAAACACCGACACGGATTCTAACAGTCTGTCCTCCGTCCTCCGTCTGTCCTCTGTCTGTCCTCTGTCCGTCCCTCTGACCCGCGCGCACGCACCTGGACGCGCGGACTGCGGAGCGGCGTGGATGCGGCTCGTCGCTGGCGCAGACTGACAGGTGAGCGGTGCGCACGTTAGCCTCGAGTCCACGGTCCTGCACGATGTCCTGCACGATGTCCTGCAGCAGAGAGGGACAGGGACTGACACTGATGCTTGCTGATGTCCTGCGTGTGTGTGTGTCCACTTCTTCACGTGTGTGTGTCAGTAGGTGCGCGTGTGTGTTACGTGCAGTCATGCTGTAAACAAGGTGTCGGCTGAGTGCAGGGAAAGTGCTGAGGCTCAGGCCGCAGACCTGCAACGGTCACATCCAGGACAGTGTGTGTGTGTGTGTGTGTGTGTGAGGAATAGAAACAGGGCGGTGTCAGCTCTGCCTCCACCTGAAGACACCACTGCTGCCTCTCACTGCACTGACACAAACACACAGAGCATCATACATAATGAAGAGTCCCACATTCACTGCAGCTGCCTGACTGGTGTTTAACCATTCATGGTCTGAGCCTGAAGGTTCTGCCTCCTCAGATCTGTCTTATCTTGTGTTCACCATGCTGCGATCATAAGGTTCCACCATGTGCAGTAGTGTCAGTCTGCACACACCTTCCTTATATCAATGCTACATGGATCCCAGTGCAGATTGTAACACAACACATCATATAACATTTTCTTTAAACTTAATATCACACTCACACGCTACAGAAGTACTCTAGTTGGGAGTTGAAAGGTGCTGGATGATACTGTAAACTCACACAAACCTTATTATTGGAGGTAGAGAACGACTGATATGTTGTTTTGGGGGCAAAAGTTTATACCAATGGAGATAAAACAATTCCATACCAATATTATTTATATAAACATGTTGACAATGTTTCCTTAGATGTTGTCAATTATCAATTTAACAATAAACATATTACAAATAACATAAATATAAAGAACATACGCCATCCAAATGCATATAAATTGTATTAAGAGAATGAAAATGTAAACATGAATGTTTCTGCATGACAAACAAAGACACTGTGAAAGTATCTTATAAAGTTACCTCTCTTCGACTTTACTGTTGGGCGACACACAAACAAGCTGTTTTTAGAAATGTAACATACGAGTCACTGAGCAGAAGAGTATAGACACTATCAAGTCCCTGGAGGAATAACCCAGTAACCTCTCCCTTCCTCTGTGCCGCAGCCCGACTGGAAGCTGCCACCGCGGCAGGTCTCTAACCATGACGGCCGAGGAGACCATCAACATCAAGGAGGCCGAGGTGATCAAGCTGATGCTGGACTTCCTGAGCTCCAGGAAGCTGCACATCAGCATGCTGGCCCTGGAGAAGGAGAGCGGCGTCATCAACGGGCTCTACTCCGACGACATGCTCTTCCTCAGGTCTGACAGACCCGTGTGGCGCTCAGGAGCAGATCAGCCTAGAGACACGAGTATTAGTTAGGACTGTTTGCTTCATGAAGTTAGTTTCTGCTGCTTTTTGTACTAAATCCATATAGTTGTGAAGTCTGTGGCCTTTTGACTCACTAGGTAGTAGCACTGTGATGAGGGAATAGATTTCAGATCCCTCTTGAACTGTCCACTTTCAACAGGCAACTGATTCTGGACGGCCAGTGGGAGGAGGTGATGCAGTTCATTCAGCCTCTCGAAGGGATGGACAAGTTTGAGAAGAAAAGGTGAGAGAAATAATATAGATTGTATATTGTGTTGATATACACGTGTATATATTCTAACTTTGCATCTGTAGTTTCTGTCCCTGGCTGTTACTGGTAGGTCTCTGGATTGTTTGATGTTTGAAATTCATAGTCGAGTAGAATTATACAACTTGTTTGTATATATTTTTGAATATCTGGTAAAGTAGAGCAGTGATGAGCGTTTCCTTTGTTGGCGACTGGGTGAGATTTGCCAGTGCAGTGGGAGACTGGTCGTGAATTAGGTCAAGTCTCAGTGATGTACTGGGGTAAAAATACCGTATATATGTGACAGCCTCAGTTACTCACTGGTCACAAACCATTGTCCCTAAAGTCGTCCCACTCAGTTGTCCCATACCTCAAGAAAAAACAAGTTAATTTCCCAACACTGACATTTGTGTTTCCAGGTTCCGCTACATCATTCTGAAGCAGAAGTTTCTGGAAGCTCTGTGTGTAAATAACGCCATGTCAGCTGTTGAAGAACCTCAAAATGTATGTATCATGTCATTTGAAAACTAATGTGCGTGCTGGGGATGTGAAACAACCCGTACCAGAACACACACTGAGAAACCAGATACACTGATACTGGCCTTTTAAAATAGAAGCTGGGTTTCTCTCTGCTCCAGTGGAGCTGCTCAGTGGTCTGTAGAAGAAGCCTCTGATTGAACTGGGATGATAAAACTACATATGAATATTTGGAAAACAGTGTAGATACAGATCATATAGCACATACTGCATCTCACTTAATACTCTGTATGATCAGGTGGTTTAAGGACAATCTCTATAACCTCTGATAATTTTTTTTAATACAGGTCATGTATATTGTCCTATAGGGAGCAGATACTGCAAGAAATTGATTTTTCTAATGAGTTCAAATTTTCTGATCATAATAAGCTTGAGAATTTCGCTCCACATCCTTTGTTTGCAGCCACATCTTGAAAAAAGTATGTTTTTGTCCATCTTGACCTTGACCTTTGACCCAGCAGCTCAAAAAGTGAATCATCTGTAGATAAACTTCTGAATAGTGTTCCCACTAAGTTTAGGTAAAATCCATCAATGCATTGTTAAGTTATTTTGTTCAAACACACACAGACGGCAACGAAAACAAGATCTTGCTTGCATGGTTCCACCAGCACACGGGCTGATTCTAAAAACAAGACGATCATGAACATGGACACTCTCAGCTGTTATGCCTCATTGTTTTACAAAAACAAACCAGTGGGATCCTAGAAAAACAGGATTTAGATAAAACTGTATCACAGCCACATTCCGTCACAGCCCCTGTGTTCTCACCTTCAGCAGATGGAGTTCACCATGCAGGAGGCCGTCAAGTGCCTCAACAGTCTGGAGGAGTTCTGCCCGTCCAAGGACGACTACAGCAAGCTGTGTCTCCTCCTCACCCTGCCCCGCCTCACGCACCACGCCGAGTTCAGAGACTGGAACCCGAGCACGGCGCGGGTCCACTGCTTCGAGGAGGCCTGCGTCATGGTCGCCGAGTTCATCCCTGCGGACAGGAAGCTGAGCGAGGCCGGCTTCAGGGCGAGCGGCAACCGCCTCTTCCAGCTGCTCATGAAAGGGATCCTGTACGAGTGCTGTGTCGAGTTCTGTCAGGTAACGTGACCCCGGGACGTGGACCAGCAAACTCCACTGGGTGTCGATGTAGCAGTGAAAGGTTCAGGACATAACACAAACTACAGTCAGACTTTCTGCAACATAACCTCATGAGGGGATATTGGTTTTCACTGCAAAAACTCTAATTTCCTCTCAGGTCTCACTTAAAGGTTTACAGGACAAGCAAGTGTCAACAGAGAATCTCAACAGTTCCAGCTTCGGGTCAATGATGTTAACAAGGCTGTTCCTGTTTACCAGAGCAAGGCGACTGGTGAGGAGATCACCGAGGGCGAGGTGCTGCTCGGCGTGGACCTGCTCTGCGGGAACGGCTGCGATGAGCTGGACCTGTCGCTGCTGTCCTGGCTCCAGAACGTCTCCCCGGGCGACTTCTCCTGCGCCTTCCAGCAGAAGACCCTCAAGATCCACGTGGACCGGCTGATGAAGCCCAGCAAGGCGGGCCACGCCGACCTCCTGACCCCGCTGATCAACCGCCTGTCTCCCTGTCCCGCCTCGCCCTTCCGCCAGAGGCCCCATTCGGCCGACACCTACATGTCCAGATCGCTCAACCCGGCCCTGGACGGCCTGTCCCACGGTTTGGCGGCGCAGGACAAGAGGAGCATGGAGGCGAACATGAAGTCTGCTCTGAGCCGGAGCCTCGTGGAGAACAACGTGCACCAGCAGGAGGATTCACCTGAGAGGTAAGCAGGAGGCTGCGTGTGATGGGGGGGAGCGGATGCACCTGAATCACTGCATCTACTGTGTCCATCAAGCTTTACTTCTCTCTCTCTCCAGCAGCTGTTTTCCTAAGCTCCCCTGCCTTTGCATGTGCATCTGCAACCTCTCAAATCAAACCCAGCGGTAGATCTCATTGTATAGCTCAATGTGCAGCTCTGTTAATCCTATTAGACCTTCTTTAACACAGACATATTGCCTCGTCTGTCATCTCCCGCAGTGAATGCCACAAAGCGTACGAACGCGGCAGCTGCAGTGTAATCGAAAAGCTCTCACTTAATGACTCCTAAATGATTATCTTTCTAAAAATAGAAATATTCATGTTGTTGTTTGTGCTATTGCAAATAATAAGGCGTGTTGGTGCAGATATCCTGGAACAAGCTCAGCATCTGGAACTAAATGTGAAGACAGATGTTTGTTGTTAGTGATGGACGGAGGATAGAATTTATTTTTATCTTCGAATGATCTCCATCGCTGCACATCCTGTGTTCATGCTCTTTACTTATTGTCAGTTTCTCAGCCACAGAATATAAATTCCTGCCCTGGTATATTTATCAATAAAGCTTTTTGTGTTCTATTACCTGCAAACAGGGCAGCACCAGCATTAGTAAAATCAGTTACCAGAGCATTAAATTAAATAACTCTTCTCACTGGCTCCACCTGCAGGAGGGAACTAGTACATACAAAACATTTTAAATAGTGCTACAGTTTAAGATCAATAGTTTGATGAACTTAACAGGACTTTGATTTATGGTTTGTTTAGACCTTTTTTACATAAAAGCAATAAATGAAACAAATTTTGAATATAAAAATGTTATTAAACTGCTGTTACTCTGACAATTAAACTTATTTTAAACTTATAAGTGAAAATATTACAGCTCTTTCTTTCCGTTTGCTACATGCAGTACAATCCTGGAGTTTTACATCCATGAACTTTTCGGCATTGTGTTGTCTTACTTTCTCTTTACTTTAATTAAAATTTATTTCATAAATAAAATAATAATTGTGAATTGTCATAGGAAACAACCACAGAGGCCTGATGGTCCCAACACCACACGCACACCTCTGACTCCTGGGAAAGATGGAGAGCCGCCCTGCAGCACAGACACAAATGAGGTGATAACAATTACAGACAATCAGACATTGTGTTTTTGTTTGTTTTTAGAATTATGCAAAAGCAACTCAACCGCTTTCCATGTGTGGGACATGACCCAAGGGTGAACCCATTAAATGTTGGTGTTTATTGATGAATTTTCTGTCACTTACTTGAGTATTGTGAGACAGGAAGTTTTTCAACATTATCGTTGACTTCCCATCGAATAATTTATTTATCTTGATGAAAGAAATATGGAAGGTTAAGGGCAGTGTGTGAAATCTGGATCTTGTAGATTTCAGTGTGATTTCTTAAGGGCTGTTTGGCCTCGGTGGAGATGTTTGCTCGGCTGAGTGTCATTCTAGTTGTATTTGATACTTGCATTATAAACTTTACGGACCCCAAACCATCGGTGATATGTCGGAGTGTGTTGTCTCACCTTCGGTTGCTCAGGCTGAACGACTTTCATGACTTGTGTCATCATGTCTGGTCACTTGAGTCACAGTCACACACAGATTTGTCGTCATTAATCTAGATTTAAGCGATTTGGAAAAGTTACCCCCTGAAATGCCTTCAAACCTCCACACCTTATAAATCCTTCCCCCGAATCTTGACCACACGTGTCCAAGGGACGCTCTCACTCCCGCTGACCCTGTCCTGGTGGTGGTGGGGGGGGGGGGAGTGGAGGTCTGATTTGATTTGCGGGCGAGATGGCCCACTGCCTCCATCATCGCTCATCTTTATGCATCCCGGGTTCCATCTAGTGGAGAAAAGAAGCTCGAGATTGGGAGGGGTAGGTGGGTGGGGGGGGGGGGGGGTGTATGTGTGTGTGTGTGTGAAAAGTGTTGAGAGAGAATATACTGTAGACCCTTTGGATGTGATGAGGTCCTTGAAAACTTTTTATGGGATGGATGATGGAGGACAAGGCCCTGGGAGTTGAAGAGCTGTCAGCTGCAGCTCTTGGGAGAGAGTTAGTCTAATATAATCGTGTGTGTGTGTGTGTGTGTGGTGGCATTGAGCAGTACCAAGCTTTGAATCAGAGAACACTGAGAAGCAATAATAAATATTCATTCAGGCTACAGGGCAAGTTAAGGTCAAATAAATCCTGTCAGAGTTTGGCTCTACATACTGTTGTCTTGTCGTGTTGGTTAACTGAGTGTGTGTGTGTGTGTGTGTTTCCAGTGCTGTGACTCCGAGGAGCACATCCAGGAGTTTTACAGGCAGCACCTCCGCGTACAGCAACATCTGGAGCAGAAGCAGCAGCAGAGGCAGCTGTATCAGCAGATGCTGCTGGAGGGGGGGGTGAAGCCGCAGGACCGAGCCCAGCACAACCTCACCGAGACCTTCCTGAGCAGGTGAGCACGTCACATTAAAAGATTCAGCGTAATCGGTTTAAGTGAATATAAACTTCATTGTGGTCTCGTCTCCAGATCGATACAGAAATTGGAGGAGATGAACGCGGGCATTGACCACAAAGGAGATGAGGTGATGACACATCTCGGCCAGCAGTGGAACGGACTGACGGGAAGCGGCGGCGCCTCCAGTCAAGGGACCGGCAACGCCCGGCACACGCCAGAGACGGGGCTGCCGAGGGACAGGACCGGTGGAGTGAGCAGCAGCACCCCGCTGAGGACCGGGAGCCACGGCTTGCCCTCTCTCAGCGAGTCTCCAGTTCCGACCAGTCAAAGGTCAGAGCCTGTCCAATGTGTGGTTATCAGCCATTACCAGAAGTGATCACATTTAATATTGATCATTTAGTTTCTTCTTGTGTTACTCTGCAGCTCTAGACGTATGTTAAAGCAACACTATGTAGGAGCAACAGCGCCCTCTGCAGCCCCACGTGGTGATAAATTCTATTGGGCTCCGAGTCCGGGTGAAAAAGTGATTTCCATATAGAGAAAAAAGTCTATCAAGAGCTGTTTTCAGACATGACCTGTGGGTAAAGTGCAGAGGATTGGCTACGGAGTTTACCTGCAGTTTGCCTTTCACACATACACAACTCAGGAGATTCTCTGAGCAGCATCACATCATTATCCAGGTGAGAGGTGGAGCAGCCTGGTGCAGCAGGCAGAGGCAGAGGCAGGAAGTGACCTGTTCATCACCGGTGTCACTTTTATCACCACAAACTCTCTTGACATCTCTTTCGGTGACTTCTATGTGTGTGTCTCTGCTTTTTCACCCGGAGATATTTGTCTCATTTTCCTTTTTTGTCGTTTTTGCATATCACCTGTGTTAGAAGCATTTGTGGCTTAGAAGCGAAGATGCTGGTTAACTAATAATCTGTTTTCCCCATCATGTGGATGAACGTGTCCTGACCGGCAGCGCTGAGAGGATCCGAGCGCCTTGTCCCCCGTCACAAGAAGATCCCGGCAGCTCTGCAACACGTAACACACCAGAGGTACATTCAACTCTTCTGCTTAAATAGTAATAATGTTTCTCTCTGATCCACATTAGCTCAGTGCAGTGAATCTATCTTTAAATATTTTTATGTTTAAATGTGCTTAAAGACATGACAGGAAGGTAAAGGTCAGGTAAATAACATCTGTGGTGACAGGTAATGATATTTCACTTTCACATTTTCACTTTTTTTCTGATTTTCTTGGACAGGTGGGGAAGTCCAAAGCCCAGTTTGTGAAAGTGAACCAGCTGGAGGACACACAGGCAGTACGCGCCGTGGCCTTCCACCCCTCGGGGGCGCTCTACGCTGTCGGCTCCAACTCAAAAACCCTGCGAGTCTGTGCCTACCCAGAAAGCCTGTCCACCAGGTAGGAGCCTCACACAGGCATGTTCAAAGATCGGTCATGAAAGTTAAAGTCAGGGTGGGTAAGTTATTGGATCACCTACCCTGACTGTAGGTGATCCGTCCCTTGTCTTTTCTTGTCTCGATTGTTAGTCCTGGTGCCGTCAAGCAGCCGGTTGTGCGCTTCCGGAGGAACAAGCACCACAAAGGCTCCATCTACTGTGTGGCCTGGAGCCACTGTGGTCAGCTGCTGGCCACCGGCTCCAACGACAAATTTGTCAAAGTCCTTCCTTTCAACGCTGACACCTGCAACGCCACAGGTAACGATGACTGAAATGTAGCCCTGAGAACACGAGGTTCATCTGACTAGTTCAAACTCTCGTCTGTGTGTGTGTCTGTGTGTGTCTGTGTGTGTCTGTGTGTTTGTGTGTGTGTTTCTCCCTCGTTCAGGCCCGGACCTGGAGTTCAGCATGCACGACGGCACCGTCAGGGACCTGGCCTTCATGGAGGGCCCCGAGAGCGGAGGCTCCATTCTGATGAGCGCCGGAGCTGGAGACTGTAACATCTACACCACCGACTGTCAGAGGGGACAAGGCCTCCATGCTCTGAGTGGACACACGGGTGTGTAGAGGACACGGCTGTGAACCGATACATAAACGCTCATTTTTTGCGTTAATTCTTAGAAACAATAAATCAGTGACTCTGCTGCCCCCCCCCCCCCCCCCCTCGCACATAATTTATATCTCTATACTATTGGCATTATCACCAATCTATGCACCTTAGAACCGCACGAAACTCTCTTACTGTATATATTGTTGTTCGATATTGTTGTTGTTTTTATATTGTTGTTTTTAAATTGTTGTTTGTATATTGTTGTTTGTACAGTGCAACAACCACACCAAGGCAATTTCCTGTATGTGCAAATATACATGGCAATAAAAAGAATTCTGATTCTGATTCTGATAAAAACACAATCCTACATGAAGTATTTAAGTATTTCTCCATGTTCTCCAACAGGTCACATTCTGACTCTGTACACGTGGGGGGGGTGGATGATCGCCTCCGGCTCCCAGGACAAGACGGTGCGTTTCTGGGACCTGAGGGTGCCGAGCTGTGTCCGGGTGCTGGGAACCACGCTGCACGGCTCAGGTGGGTCGAGATTCATCCTCCAGCTGGCTTCAGATCAGTTTACATTTAGTTTATTGTCCATAAATTTAAGAAATATAGCAGAATATAAACATTCAGGGAGCAGAGACTTTCACCAAAGATTTGAAATGTTTTTTTTTTCTTTTTTTTTCCTTTCATTTAACTAAAGTAAAGGTTTTAAAATATACATTCGGCTTTGAAAATACTCCTTGTGACATCATAAGAAAATTACATTTGCATTGAGCAGATTAGTTCACAAGAAGAAATTACAACATAATGTATTACTGTCTATTATTGTTATACATTAGTGTTTTACTTTATTTAGAGATAGATATGGAGCTTTGAGGATTGATGCTTATACTGATGTAAGGAAATAAACATGCTCTATAGGGATTTATCAGCCGATACGCATTTTGTATTGATCTATGTGACTCATGACACAGAAATGTAGTTGAGGTTTGAATTTCTATAGTTTAAGCACAAAATACAAATACAGCCAAACATGAATAATAAACATTGATGTTTTTAAACATAAATATGCTTCTTTTGTGCTCTGTTTATTCTGTGAAATAAAAGTTTTCATATCGTCCAACAAACCCTAATATCATGATATCTGTGAAAGGCTCACATCCACTGATATAATTCTCCATTTCTTGTGACTGAATCCAAAGTTTGAAACGTATCTTCAATGAGAGAAACGTTATTGATCAGCGCTCTGTGTCCCTCAGGCAGCGCCGTGGCCTCAGTGGCGGTGGATCCCAGCGGCCGCCTGCTGGCCACTGGTCAGGAGGACAGCACCTGCATGCTGTACGACATCCGAGGAGGACGCATCGTGCAGACGTATCGACCGCACGGCAGCGACATCCGCTCGGTGCGCTTCTCCCCCGGAGCTCACCATCTCCTGACCGGCTCCTACGACAACAAGATCATCATCAGTGACCTGCAGGGTAGGAACACATGACACAAGGGGGGAAATGATTTAAATTTCTCAAGTTAAAATTCAGTTTGAAAACAGTAAATGATTTCATGTTTCAAACATTTGATTAAAAAGGTGCCAACCTGTTTCTCTCTGACCTCAGGTGACCTGACAAAGCCCCTCCCTCAGACAGTGGGGGGGGGGCACGGTGACAAGGTGATCCAGTGTCGGTGGCACCCCCACGATCGAACCTTCATCTCCTCCTCTGCAGATCGAACCGTGGTCCTCTGGGCTCCGGGCTCCTGAGGGCCACAGACACACACTGGTGAACAGCAGCAGGAGGAGGAGGAGGAGGAGCGTTCACCCCCATGTGGGATCACTTACTGCTTCACTGTGTGATTGTGTGTGTTTGTGCACACACACATGCAAACAAGTTGTGAGCATCAATCCGTGTATGTTGCACAGTTTAAAGGTGTGTGTATGTGTTTGTGTATGTTCTGTGACTGAAATATTTTTAAGGTGGAAAATTCGGTCACGCTCGCACATTGTGAGCATCAATCTGTATATGTTGCAGAGTTTAAAGGCGTGTGCGTGTGTGTGTGTGCATTGTGTGACTGAAACATTTTTAAATTGGAAAATACAGTCCCTATTAGAAAATGTGTGTGTGTGGTATTCTGCTAATGCAGGGCACAAAAGTACTGTTGGAGTTTCAGTGTAGTTAAAGTTGAAGTAAAGGAGAAGCTATGTAAAGGAGCTAATGATGTTTTTGTGGGTCCATCAGAGTTTAAATGCTTAAAATATTCTGTGTGCGTCTGTCGGTCTGTGTGTGTGTGTGTCTGTGTGCGTGTGTGCATGTTTCTTTGTGTGTTGGGGCTTTGTAGAGCGTACAGATGAAAGGGCACAGTTGTAGTTAGATCAGAGAGGTGACTGATAGGCCTGAAGTTGAAAGGCATGAGTTGGTTCCCTGCGAGCACACGTTCAGGTTAGTTTAGTTGTTTCCTCTCAATGTTAAACCTCATGTGAATCAGCCGGACGCTCACTTCAGAAGTGACACAGTTCATGAAGCTGTGACCTGGACTCATGTCGTGGAAGGAGCCACGTTCGGTTATGCATATCATAATGTGCCTTTTTGTAACATTTGTAGATTGATAGATTTATTTACTATTTGCAGCTTTATCCTTCTTGCTCATACGCCTTTTTTCATGTATAGAAAATGTGCGCACACGTGAATAGATTCAAGTTTTGTTCACCACATCTGTTTTTGAGAGTGAATTCGCACTTTGCACAAATGCTGGATGCTCAGTTTGCTCAGGTTTGGAATAACAGCAGTGAACAAATTAATTTTAAATGTGTATCAGCCCCAAAGTATTTCAAACTTAATAAATCATTTGCAACACAAAAATGAGAAGTCAGTGTTGGGAATTCAATCAGGCTGCACCAAATTTCACACACTCGTAGATATCAGTTCCCAAAATATGCCTGATTGTTTTTTTTCATCAAGATCCACGACTCATTCTTTGTGAAATCAGGAAAAACAAAGAAAAAAGATTTCTGGATCTTCTTCAAAATTGAAAGGATTCCTCTCTCACCCGAACCACATGCTTCCGACAAGTTTCGTGGAAATCCGCCCAAACGTTTTTGCGTAATCTTGCTCACGAACAAACAAACAAACAGACAGACAAACAAACAGACAGACAGAGGTGAACATGAGAGAAGAGGTTGGGAGACTGATCTGCACTTTAAACTAAGAGATGCTGCTAAACTGTGAAAGAGTGAAATAATCCAGGCACATTATTTACTTTTACAAGTAAGATTTTATTTTTATTCTCACTTTTCACTCACCTACACAAACACCTGATGCATGAGAGAGAGAAGACAACACAGTCAAGTTATGAATCATATTTTACATGATCTGTGGCCCAATGGCAAATTCAGCCTTTTTGTCCAACTGCGTGGTTTCAAGAGAAAGTTTGTTGAAGTTGTCAGTGGACGTCAAACTGTTGAATCCAATAAAAGTGATGTTCTTGCTTTTGAAATTAAATAAAGTATTTTTAAGTTACACTTCAGAGCCAACTCTCCAAGTTCTTTATTGTGTCGAGTCAGCAAATATCAAAAAGAGGGAAACTGAAATGTGTCATGTAGATTTATCTGCATGTACTATTACACGCACAAACACACACACACACACACACACACACACACACAAACACCTCTGGGTGCACACATGTAAATTACAGACATATAATGCAGAGTGCACAGATGCTTATTTTCTGCTTTCACCTGTTCCAGCCCCTGTGCTGTGTCCTCCTGACGTGGCTAAACTGGGGCTAAACTGTGGCTTCACTGGGAGGGGTCATAACCACTGACAGATAAAATCATCATTCACTTACTGTAGGTGTCAAATACTTTTAAGTAAGAATATGGTAAAAAACAACTGAGGGAAAAGAGAAGTGGTCATGCAGGAGACAAAGAGATGGACTGGGAGTTTAGAGTCGATGGCCGTTGGGATGGATGATGTGCGTTGGGTGTTTTCGGTGGGTGTGGGGGCGGGTGGGCTGCAGAGGTGTGTGCATGGGAGGGGGGGATTTAGCATCGCCCACATGCTGCGCTCGATCATTCCCTCTTTTGTGAAGTGGACAATGAGAGCCAGGGGGTTCAGGGCTTAAAAAGGATACACAACACAGTTACAGCCAGCGACCCTGGAGAGACACCGGCCAACTCAGAGGTACCAGGACTGTTTTTAACTAAAACTTGGAAAATACACAGGACCTGTATTTACTGCACTGCCAGGAAGATACTACTTTTATATTTTACAATGAGGAGAGATGAAGTGGGGGGGGTCTGTCTGTGATGCTTTTACACTGGAGGTGATCTGTGCAACCGCAGGCCTGAGATGCAGTTGTTCATAATTTTCGACAACAGAATCCTGCACATTCAGGGCTCAGATGTACCGGTGGAGTTTGGATGTGCTTTTAGAATTCTGTGTGTTTTTTTTAAGTCCACAGTGAGGGAGTTGAAGTCAGTGGGTGGAATCAGAGGTGTGCTGGCTGGCTGACAGCCTGACTCTGCTGACAGCTCAGTTGTTCAGTGCCCAGATTAGTTTTGCGGTGCACGCAGCAGAATTAGTGGAGAACAATGGCTCTGAACTGCCAGAGAGGCAAAGCTCATTGTCCCCGTCCTGCAGCGGTTTGGTTCAGGTGCTTTGCTGCCGAAGCGAATGACACAGTTACTTTTTGTGTCCTTTGTGCAGAGTTCTCAAACAAAAAGACCTTTAAAATTCATGTCGAGCATCACTGTTTAGTTTGGATTGTGGTCTTCTTATTTCAAAGTGTTCAGTGATATAACATATATGAAAGTAACTTATTGTCAGTGGATCAATTGTGAGCATCTTCCACCAGAGACGTTTGACCAACAAGTTTAATACTGCAACTTCTGACAGGAAGTGACGCAAAATAAGTGTCCGATCAGCAGTTTAATGCTAAATGCAGTGATAGAATCATAATGTGTGATGCAATAAGTGTGTATAAGTATTCGCTTTGTCGTTTCGTTGTCATTTATATGAAACAAAGCACGTATTGGGACGCAAGACGAGTTTGGGAAGAGTATTCTGATAATCAAGTGGAATCGTCTCTTAACCGTTCTCATTTATCTCATCTCTCTTCTCTTATCGCCTCTTGTCTGCCGGTGTAAGTGAACTGTGAGGTTGTTATCTTGAGCAGACACGATACACACTCTAAACTCTAGATGTTCAGTAGTCTGGCCTCATGCATGTGTGGCCCTCAGGGAGTTCACACCAGGCAGAACTTTAACCAACAACCGTCAATCAGCTGAATGAACTCAATCTGAAGCTCATTCTGACATCGTCTCCTCTCGCCCCCCCGAGCAGCTGCTGAATGTTTAGGAGGACACTGTTTCCCCCGGCTCTTCCACCATGCTGTACACTTTAGCGGGGGGGGGAACGCTCTGCGGAGTGGCCGCCCTGGTGCTTCTCATCGTCTCCACGGCCACCGACTTCTGGATGCAGTACCGCTACTCGGGGAGCTCAGCCAATCAGGGGCTCTGGAGGTTCTGCATCAACCACAAATGTCATGCCCACACCATCACTGTAGGTGAGTTCTCAAGAACAAGGGAAGGACCTGAGGCGACACCATGTGAAGGTTTAAGTGATAATTACTGATTTAGTCATTTACAAAATAACATGTGGCTTTGATTCTTCTAATTCTTATCAATTGTAAACATAGCAACACAATCCATATCAAATGCAGTTTGGATTTGAATTACTATAAAAACTAATCTGTCATCAAACTGCTGCAGAAAACAAATTTACACTTTGTCAGTAAATCCTGCAGAGCACAACATGCAATGAAAAATTAAGGTAAAAGAAAAGACAGAAATGACAAGAGAATGAACTAAAAGTTAAAAAAGTAAAGATAAGAAAGGTAATAAGGAAAATGCACTAAATAAAAGAAAGATAAAAAAGAGAAGAGCATAAAGGAAAAGTAATAAAAGAAAGGGAAAAAAACTAATAAAAATAAAAGAAAGATAACATATATAGAAAAATAAAGGAGAAAAGCAGACTGAGGAACAAGCAGAAAATAATTATCTCAATATAAGTATTAAAATGATTAATCGTGTTAGTGCTTATAGTGAGTATCAAGTAGGTTCACATAGACAAAATGACAAATACACATAAAAATAGCAGCATGAGCACAAAACCAACATGAGGTGTAAAAGCAGGTCTACTGTGTGTGTGTGTGTTTGTGTGTGTGTGTGTGATTCTGACCTCTGTGTGTTTGCAGCTTTCTGGGACGCCACCCGGGCCTTCATGCTGCTGGCGGTGCTGAGCTGCTTCGCCGGGGTCGTGCTCGGCCTCACCGCCTTCACCAACGGCACCAAGAACAGGAGGGTCCGCACGGGGGGGATCGCCCTCGTCCTGTCAGGTATTTATTTTTCTCTAAACAATCTACTTATTTTATGTATTCTATTAACTAGTTTTATTTAATCACCAATTTGTGTTTGACCTTTCTACACCAGAGGTTGAATTGGAGTCAGTAGAAATTCAATGATAAGGCTGTCAGTCAGATCTGGCGCCATCTGTCGGTGGAAAATAAAATTGCAAACCTTTAAAGTGCAGTATGTTATATCTATACAAGTTGAGAAGTGAACAAATTATATGATGAAATATGTATAAATTCCGAAGAGACTCCGGTATAAGTACAGTTTCATGTTTGTGTTTACTCTGTGCTCAGGTTTCCTGGCTCTGCTGGCTCTGGCGATCTACACCGGAGTGACGGTCACTTTCTTCGGGAAGCGCTTCTTGGACTGGCGCTTCTCCTGGTCCTACATCATCGGCTGGGTGGCCATCATCCTGGCCTTCGCAGCAGGTATCTACTGTGTTTAGTTTAATAGGAAGCTCATTTTTATTGTGAGTGAATTTCAAAGACTGAAGCTGAAGTAATAAGTAAGAACATATCTACTGTGCTTTCCTTTTCTTGACAGCACTCATATGTAGTAATAGAGGACTTTATTCAAACAATGCATGTGTCATTTAAGAATGAAACTTTATGACTCATATTTGGGGATGAATGTGTATAATTTTATGATATATATTCTTGAATCTTTCCTCCAGGCGTGTTTCAGCTCTGTGCCTACCAGAGAACCTCTGCAGAACCTGCTCCTTCAAATAACCCGGAGACCTGAACAAGACCCATCACACAGATTCCCCCCGAGGATCTTTCCATGGAAGCTGCAGCTGTTGTTGAATTCATACATAGAATGGAATAAAGTGAAATCTTAGACTCAGGAGTGGTTTCATTTTGTATCTCAACTACAGCCTTTAGAGAACACTTGTCATGACACCAAAACCTGAAAATATATTTTAATAGGCCCATGATGGTTTGGATTAGGGAACAATAATAGTGAAGAATAATATAATTACACTGAATGAGGAAATTCATGGAGCATCATTGTAACGTTACTTGGATGATGAAAGGTTGGCAGTGGCACTTTCGTCAGAATTAACCTTATACATCATGGTCTATGAGAGTAGCATGTTTCACTGTGTACATTCTCCACTAGATGGTGCTGTTCAGTCACATAAGAGATAAAACACACTGGTGGTAGATGAGAGTTCACCTCCTCTCATCAGCTCAGAAAACAAAAGGCTTTTGGAATAAGAGGCAAAATATTTTAAGAAATCTTCAGTATGTTAACTTTGCTTTTATAGAGGTGATAACACTGTCAATTTAATTAGAAATTTAAATATGTAGAGTTTGGTCTACTTGAGTCAATGTAAAATTTTCCACCCAGTCATAACTACTCTGTGCTCATCGGCCCTTAAATCAGTAAATGCATCATCACTATTTCCTCAAAACGGAACAAACCCTGACTGACTGTTATGACTCATGCTTTTTTGTCACTCGAAAAACTTCTGTTGATCAACTTTCGTAGGAAAAGAATAAAAAAGGTCAAACACAGTTTATTATTTACTCTGCAACATTTGATTTATTTTCAACAATAACAAAGTCGTCTCACAGAGATTACTTTGAATTTCACAATGCAAATAAATATATATAGGACCATAGTAGAATTAAGGACATTAACAACTGATACAAAATTATTTACAACACTTTGAATAGTGCAAAACTACACAAGAACTGCTCTCAATGAAATTCTTGCATTGAGCCCATGAGAACAGTGGATGTGCGCTGCCCCCTGGTGGGCAAATATAAGAACTGACAGCACTGTATGTGGCATGTTGACAAAACCTTAGCGAATCATTATGAATGAGACTCTTGTGAAACAAGGTGTAAGAAAAGTACACCCGCCTGCCACCCCTGGTCAAAAGGAGTGATGTAAAATCTTTGAGATGTGGTGAAGATATGCACTTTTAGGTCAGTTGAAAAGGGGGAACAAGAAAAAGCATTTTAAGAAGCCCAACACACAATTAGTCAAGTCAAATCTCAAATCAAATAAAGTGTCTTTTCTTAAAAAGAGACGTTTGAGAAACCACCACAGCGCCTTCGGAGTGTGAGCCACATCATGAGCACCGCACATTGAAATGGCAAAAGGAGGAGATGACAACCTAAAACCACACGGCAGGTAGTGCCCACCACCCCTGAGTGAAAACTATTTAAAAAAGGTCTTAGCACCGTCAGACACCACAGAACGCCAGCGTTGCCATTTCTTCTTATCCCCCACAAGCCATCATGGACAGTGACAGGCACAACACATACATTTATTTTTTTTATAAAGTGCGCTCGCTCGCTTGAGCCGTTACTTTCACTCACGTTGGTTCGTTTCTTTTTCCTTCTTCTTGCACAATTTAATCCCCAAATACATCAAGCTCCATTTAAAAACGACAGTTAAATTACATTTTGCCATGCATAATCATTTGTTGCATATTGAAATTTCTTTTTCGGGACCACTCGTTTTTTTGCTGATGAAAACTTGGACCTTGCAGCAGGTGCGGTTGTAAATCCTCCTCTCGGTGCCGAGAGCGAGAACGTACCAACACTTTCAGTCAAGTGTCGATATTAAAGACACATGCATGAACATCAGAAATAAATTATTGGTGCTACTATAAATAATCTGAAAATTCTAGAATGGCCACTTGGTCCTCAAGAGGCCTGTCCGAAAGAGGTTTGTACTTGAACACAACATGGTTACCGAGTCATGGCAGACAGGACATGAACAGACATCTTCACGTCTACCTTTTAAAAGACCACAGTCGTAGAAAAGTCGTACACAAAAAACACATCGTTGCATCTGAGACGACCTCCTCGTGGCCTGTTGGCCGAAATATTTGTGCATTGATGATGCATTCGTCCAGTAGAGACTGGAGAAAAGAATTACCTCTCAGCATTGATCACTAAATACATTTAAATCATGCCAACGATGAGGAAAGTAATACTGCAATCATTGCTGATTGGTGAAAGAGAGAGAGGGGAAGACCATCAGGAGAGAACCCAGCCTCTGCAGGTTGACCCCAATTAGAAATGTCTGTTTCTAACATTTCAACCCACAGCTGATTAAGAGCCAGTCGAAGAGAAGTACCCAATTCCAAACAGAGAGACAGCTTTGTTATACTGATGACAGATGGAAAGTTAAATACGATAATAAGAAACAGAAAGTCAAGTCATCTCTGTGCACTCATGCAATAGATGTGCACTGTGTGCATCTTTGGCTACGCATAGCACTATGGCTCCTCAGCGGAGGTGCAAAACTAAGGGCTACAACAGGCTAATGCTGACTGGTATAGCCCTGTTCAGACTGCATGCTCAAGGTGAAGATACCTATGAAGGACAATGAGCTACACAAGTTCCCAGATGTGAAACAGTTTCTGTCAGGAGAGTTCCCCTCAAACTTGGCTAGTGTGGCACCATGCTAAATTAAAAACCAGCTTTGGTTTGATTGACAGACACGCTGCAGCCAGGCAGTGTGTGTATGCGTTTGGTTCGGTGGGACTCAAGTCGCTGCACGTCCTTTTGTGTTTACTGCAGCAGGAGCCAGTTTAGCCCTTCAAGTTGACAAGTCGCCTTGGGAATTGCACAGGTCGGCCACTCTGCCTCGAGCCAGCAGGGCAGGCCGTGTTGGAAGCATAGTGCGAGTACATTGGAGTTCTCCCGCTGGGTTCTGCTGGGGAAAGGCCAAAGTGTCCTCCAGTCATAAGTCAACCAATCTCTCCTTCAGTCGCTGAGTGTTATGTGTCTTGACGGGACCTGTAGGAGGAGCAGAGAGAAACAGGTCAGAACTAAATACACGCCTAACTAAACTCTGGTAGATTAATTACGTGGCAGCGAGGCTACACCTTTTACAGGAATTCAATATGCCCCATTTCCTTGAAGGACAACACAGCCAAACATGCAACAGAGCAAACAGCAGAGTGAAAGGAATATTCATTTGAAGCCGACAGCTGAGATCTGCTCCCCCCCCCCCCTCCCTCCCTCGTGCAGGGCTCTAAGGATAAGCTGCATGGATCAGTGGATGAATTTGATAACTGCATTCTGCAGATACATTTAACACATAGAACAGTAATTTATGCAACTTTGTAGCTCCCCTATTAAAGCAAAACCTCTTAAACTCCTTGAAACTGCAGCATGTATGTGCATGTCGTTTCCTCTTGTGTTGATGGTAAGCAAACTAGAAGTGTCATTGCAACATCCTGTTCCTCAAGCCACTTAAATGCATGTGTCATGGTAACTGACGAATGGGTTAATTTTCTTTTGAACTCTTTTGAACACAGGGGCACAAATACAGCAGACTTCCTTGTACTTGTTCCATGGCATGGTGTAGCTGTGAGGCAGCATTGCTTTGTAATGTCTTTGGCAGGCTTCTTAAGTGAGGCGTTTTATGTAAGACTGTGTGCAGAGCAGTAAAGAATGAAGAGATGGAAATCAGAGGAGATGAAGTCTTACCTGCTCTGTAAAGTGAACTCCGGCAGCGCCCCGAGAGAAGTCAGCTGTTCCTCCAGAGCCACGATACGCAAACCGATGTAGCCTGAGGACAGCAGCAGCAGCACAACCCTGCAGCACATGACAATTCACCTTTAGCTCAATTCTCATTTCCAGGGAGACAGAAGTGAATACGCTCAGTTTATAGCAGGTGTGGAAAACCAACAATAGCTGATGAACACCTGGTTATATGGTTCTTTTACTGGCAGCTAACACTGCATGTTAAACCACATCAATGAACTGCGCTGCCAATAAAGTTTACAGTTTACTGCCCTCAGTCTAGAGGCCTTATCGAAAGTAGACCAAAAAGCCTTTGTCTAAATTTAACTGGTTGAAAATACAATCGGCAACCTTGGATTTGTTTTATGCAACGAGACCGAACTAGATCACCTTGTTCGTAACCACCAGGACAGGTTTGTGAAATACCTTTCCTTCAAGGAGTGTGACTTTGAGAGTGAGAGGCCGATTTAGATTAGCACATAGGAAGACAAGGCACCGGATTAAAGGAAGAAAAAGGGGAAGAACAGATGAGCGAGAGAGGAAAAGCAAATAATAAGGGGTCAAAGAGGTGCTACTCACAAAATCAAGTAAATGAAGAGTAGAGTGTTGAGGGTGCTGGCCTCTCTCTGAACCAGCAGGGACTTGGCCTTTTCTGTCATAGTCCAAACCCATGATCCACCTGAACCTGGAAAAATAAATGTAAATGTAAATATAGCAGGAATATCAAGGCTGCAAGAAGTTAATGTTTTTATTGAGAGATCAAACACATGCTACATTATAAGTGTTTAAATACTTTAAATGGTTTGTTTATCTGCTCTACCATCCACTTCACTGAGTCTGTAAGTTTTAAAAGATATAGCTGGAAACAAATGTCAACTCGCAACCCTGTGTACTGCGAGCACGCGTGTGTGTGTGTCTGTGTATGTGTATGTGTGTGAGAGTGGTTACCTGACACTGACAGCTCCTCTGAAGACGAGCTATCACTCTGCTGCATGTGCATGCTCCTGAATGCAGAGCCATTTCCATTAGGCACGGCCTCTGTAGAAGAACAAAGACACAACAAAGCAAAGTGTCAAGGCTTCATTTATTACTTGGTGCTGAACACGCACATGAGCTGTGAAGGAATGACATTTGGTGTGGACCCCTTACCTGTGTATGGTTTACACAGAGGCTGGTCAGGTAAAGACTGAGACACTGAACCATCAAACTGGTCGAAGCCATCATCCAGACTTGACAGACTGGAGTTCTGTACAGAGACACAAAAACACACAACGTCAAAGACAGTTTTTTTAAAACAATCATATTTCTGGTCACAAGTGGCTATTCCCTTAATTTAGATCTATATAAAATTACATTATATGGGCTCAAATATATATTTGTTGGGTAACTATTTCCCTTTGCGCTCCCACAGCAACTCTATGAAGTTATTTTCTAATTTTGTAAAAAGTAGAAGAGGCCTCTTACCACAAGTTTGCTCTTATCAAAGCTGGTCTCAGCTGAGGAGAAGATGGGGCTACTATTTGTGCTACCGTCCTGTAACAAAGAAAATTACTTAGATCCTGTGTGTCAACCATTACAATTCACAAGAATGTTAAATAACATGTTATCTTTAGTTCTGATAACATATCATCTACATACTCTTAAACACTTCCATTGCGATTTCTGAACTAGAGATTATCATGAGAATGGTCAGTCTAAGCTTGGAATCTGAAATGATGTACCCTATGCTTATCATTTTATAATCTGACTGTAAATGTAGGTTTTAATCTGAGGATTTACCACATATTCTGAACTTGTTGAATATATTAGGATCATGTGAGCAGCATTTGAACAGAGACACTCACCTCTATCTGAGGACAGACTGATCGCAGCAGCTGGTAACATGATTCTCTGTTCCGCAGCGACACGAACAAGTACTGAGCAATGAGAGAAATAAAATAAAGAATTTGAATATTAGCTGTCTGCTCTGCTGGTAAACTTGAGGCATTAAATCCAGTTAGTCTGAATTACTACAATCAAATGTCAATTACTGGCTGTTGGACACTGGAGGATAGAAAAACCTACCTTGTCTCTTTCGCTGGTGCGGATGGACAAGGCGTTGGGCACCAGTAAAGCTGTGTTCTGCTTCTTCACTATGTGAATGCAGGAAACTGGAATCACTACCTGCAAGTGGAGAGAAAAGATCGTGTTTAGAAACCAATCAAATCAAACTTCAGGTTAAAAGGAATGAAGGACAAAGCCTGAGGATGTTTACCTTTGTGTCCTTGAGTAAGACTGAAGAGTAGAAACAGGCATGGGTGTCTGTGATGTACAGTCGACCATGGTAGGGCACTTCCTTTTGCAGGGCACAGATGTATGCTGGGAAAAGAGGGGAGCACCAACAATTAGTTCCATGTGGATCGTTCATTGGATCCGTTCTTTTCTTCTCTTTCACTTTTCTTTACCTACCATGTATCAAGTCTTCATTCTCAGGAATGTGAGGAAACAACTTGTGGAATGTCTTGTTGTGCTTAATGAAACTCTGGAAAAGATGAAAGGTAAGAATATTTAATTTCAGAAAATTAAAGCAAAAGTCAGGACATTTGAAATAACGAGCAGGTCCTTCTTGGCTCAGGAGTAACTTTCCATAAAGTCCCTGCTCTACTTTGAGGCCGCCCACCCACACCCATTCACCAAACAACATAAACACTATGGTGTAATGTAGGTACCACCCCTGTCTGTAATCTAGTTCTTTAAACATCTAAATGAAAGTTAAGGTGGACTTACACTTTGTGTGCCCGTCCCTTCCGTCTTCTCGAAGCCTCTGTTGTCGACATCGAACGTCTGCGATCTGCAGGAGCACGAGACACAGCTGTCAGTTTACAGGCAGTGTTGGGTTTCAACAGAGGTGTGTTAATGTGAGACGTTACCCACACGACACGACTACACAACTCAGTGCAGTACATGATGTTCATTTTTAGCACTTTCATGTGGCAAAATATCACTTCCTCTGATTGGCCAAAAGGGTCAAAAGGAAATGGAAAGGTTTCACACAATGAATGAGTCAGTTTTATGTAGACAAACAACAACAATAAATGCTAATTCATGTTAGATTGAAAAAAATAAAATACAGATTGTCAATCCCGGTATAAATTTTTAAGGCATTCAGGTCAGCTCTACTTATGTGTAAATATTATGACACCAGAGCGACTACAGTAGAGCATCACAGAACATTTGTTCAAAGTGTAGTTAAAAAGTCAAAGTGTAGTTAAAAACAAACCTAAGCTTTGTTTGATTCATGATTAATTTCTATGATTTGCACCAAAACCATACATAGAAGTTACACAACTGTTTGTTTGTTGTTTGACTGAGACAAGAAGCTAACTGATCTCTTCAGCTCAGCATCTTTCCACAGATATTTGTGGTAGTGTGATGTCACAAGCATATCCTCCATTAGCCAGTCAATTTGTGTGTACATCTGTCTCCGACTGATTAATATCTGATAATAAAATTATTGAATGTAGTCAGTTTCTCTCAGACATCCTTGGCAGTTGTACTACTACAGTGAAGTGGAAGTGTGGACAATGCCTATTTTTTTAATATTCTTTACAAAAAATAGCTGGGTCTTCACAGCGTCACGTAACAAGCAGCAGGGGATGAAGACAACTCTTCACCCCAGCTAATATCACAGATCTGTACCACGCACTGAATCATACAATCATGTGAGAAAACCAGCAGGCTGCAACCGGCTGTGAAGTCATGTGTGTGTGTGACGACTGAACAGCAGCTGAGAGCCGAGTCGGGTCTTGTGATGCATGTTCAGAATAGCCTCCGAGAGTCTCCGCTACGTCATTTGTGAGATTTTATGCATTTTAAAAGTGAACCAAGTGGAAGTAGAGGAAACTGTCACACTATGTCTTGACCTTTAAATATATTGATGGATCTGTATTTTACAGAAAAGTGGGTCATCACGATGGTGGATTATTTTAACAGTAAAAACTGTTTTAAGTTTTTACCCAACGTACGTCAAACATTCCCATTGGTCCTACCTGACGGCTACTTGTCTGAGGAAGGTTTTGTGCTGTTTGTTGATCTCCATCTGGGCTGCCTCCAGGCTCAAGGCTTTCTTCGTCTCCATCTTCTTGATGCTGCCATTGCTCGAGCTACTTCTGCTTTTCTTCACTTTGTCTGGCAGCGCGCCACCGCTGCCGTCTACTGGGTAGCTACTGAACATGGAGAAAGAGAGAAAAGAGAAAAAACAACAGATAAAGCAACATGCTAAATGTGTTTTCTTATCGTACAATCCATTTATTTGCTTATGCAAAGATGTTACTGCAAGGAACTGATATAATAAGGCACAATTACACAAAGCTCCATCACTATGTGAATATAAAAAATACATAAAGTCCTTAACAGAGCACCTGAAAGTACAGTGAAACTCTTAACCAGTTTAGAAACCTAACATCAAGACACATAACCCACAGACGCTTCACAGCGAGCAAACAACTTGACCACAGCTCGAGAGCAAAGCTGAGCAGGAGACGGGGAGGAAATCAACATCATCTCAGAAATGTCACTTAATTTAAAATCAAGTTCAGTCTCTGCACAGTTGCCTGCAACAGTCTGCGCTTCCCTTTAAAATGTTCAACAGACTTAATATCACCTTTATTTCTACAAATTTGAAAAGGCTTAGGGTTGGCAAAAATCATTGTTGGGAAACATGAATTTATTGATTTATGTTGCATCACTCCTATGGCTGTGATAACTCCTCCATGATACTTTTACAAGCTGGTTAACACAGGCTGATACTCTCAAAACTGACCATAGTGTAAAAACCAAACTGTCTCATAAACGAGATTTACTACAGCCGATGTGATCTTCTAACGGCTGCGGCCTGTCCTTGACCGGGAAAATATAACACACAACCACAGATTCATCAAGAGAACACAGATTCAGCTCAATTCTACTGACACGCACCTACACCTGTAAATGATGTTAACGACAACACAGTACACACTGCGTGACACTGTTTGACAGAAGCCGCAATCTCAAGTCAATAACAACAACAAAGTAAAAATACTAAAGACAAACAATAACAAAGAGCATCTTACCTGGTCGTTTTAAATCGCTTAGATGAACGGAAACTCATATACCTACTGACCGTAGGCATTTCCTCCGTAGCGGGTAAAAAAAACACCCAAAGCTCCTTTTATCCTTTAAAATACAAACTGGTTTCAAGCCATGAAGGCTGAGGAGTTCAAAAGTAAACACTTAAGAAGATATAACATTCTAAATGTGTAGTCCAAGACGAATTTCAGTGCTGGTTAAAGTCAGAGTCCTTCTCAGCATTCTGCCTGAAAGAAAACTGTTGCTGTATGAATGTGCTGGTAAAGAGGAAGTCACTTTGTGTTGAGAATGGTGTGACACTCCGTAGTGAGTGACGTCAAACTTAACCACTCCCCCTGAGCCAAACAGGCATGAAAGGGACCAACGTGCACACGGTCTCCTACATACACACAAACACACAGCGGGAGCAGAGTGCAACTCAAGCACAGACACGTTTTGGAAAACAAGGCTCAACTCATCAAACCTTCCACTTATCCACGTATCAAAAATATCATCCTCATGAGATTTGTTCTAGTTAGGTCATGCAAGATCAGAGACTTTTTAAAGAACAGTTTTGTGTGTGGATTTGTATGTGTGTGTGTGTGTGTGTGTGTGTACGAGGAAGAAAGTAAAATACTTGTGAGGGGCTCAAACTCGCCCTTTGAGGCGTGGTTCATTATCCACGTCTACCTTCAGGCAATGATTCCAACCAAGGAAAGAGAAGAACACCACAATACAACCCTCAAAGTCTCTCCCTTACAGGAAGTCAGACATCAGTCATACTGATACCAAATAATAAATAAAACTAAGGCTCTTGGATAAAATATGAAAGAATTTGTGCTGTTTTTTTAAGCCCAGTCACTAACCCATATCTCACACCTGAACATTCCCCCTAACTTGACACATAAGTAATTGGGGTAAAGGTCAGAGAGGGAAGCACAAACATGAAATGGTGCCTGTAATTAGAGTGGAGGAACTTTTGAATGAGAGACACTTAACCTCTTGTCAGGACAAAAAAAGTAGCTTTTTGCAGTGGGATCTATGGTTTTAAGTGTCATCAAAACTCCAGTCCATATTAATGTTAAATAAAACACAATATTTTAGTTTTATTATATATCAGGAGACTCTTACTATAGACCTTTAAAATGTATTTCTGAAACCTAAATGCATAAAGGTAATGCACAGGTAGACTTTGTAGCCGGTAAGCTGCTGTGGTTATTTAAACTAAGGCAAAACACAGTGAGAGCAATTTCATAATCACAGCTCAACCGTTCACCATGTTTTTTTCCATGCTCACCTGACCCATTTCCAGAGCGTGGGGGGGGGGGAGGGAGGTGCTGAAAGGAGCAGGGCAATATAAGCATCATTTGAAGGCTGTGAACTGTTTGAGTTTCCCAACAACTTCCTGTCTTTACACAGGACTAACGGTAACCATTAACAAGATCACGTTGAGGCTGTTCCTGTAACACTGACGGCCGCTAGCGCTTCTCGGCTGTTCCAATAGGAAGTGCTCTCTTCTGCAAAAGTCAATCAAATCCTCAGGGTCCAAGGGCGGAAATGTTCCCACAGATAATACATTTTAATTTGTTTTTGCGATATCGTCACTGTAAAGTCCCGTCGCTGCTCTGGTGACAGGCCGAGGAAAAGTACCCTCAATAACGGCAAGTCTCAGTTTATGTAGGTGGGATTAGTCTGGTAGTCGCTGAATAAAAGCTCTGGTGTATAATGTATATATTGCAGAAGCTATGCGATATATTGTTACTGTCATTATAACCCTTTGGCAGAAAACCCACCCCACAATATTCATTTATCTAACAGTGAAACACGTGTTTGTTTGGAAACTGCGTATCGTGCTAAAATTATGCAGCCTGTCTTAGCTCAGAGAGTCTAGCTAATGGCCATTAAAAGTGCTCAAGGCCAAAGCCATTTAGACAAGTGCATGACATGATTTTTTACGATATAACCTATGAACTCAATAAAAGTGTTACATCTGCTTTACAGTTATAAAGTGGGAGGTTGCCAACCTGAAACGGGTGTTTAATGTGAGACAGTGTCCTTGACCGGCAACCTACTTCTTGATTGCACTATTATGACGTATGACCGCACAAAAATCTAGTGTTGGGACTAGTTTTACCACCACACCGCAGGTTTACTACAAGCATAAGCATATCAAATTCTATCCTGCAACCGATTAAGATGGATGCGCACAAGTTTATATTTATCTGGTCTCGCTCCAGAGAACAATTTGTCTCAGGGGACAGAATCTACAGCACAAAAAAATCAAGCTCACATGATGGCATGTTATGTGAAACAGATTACTGTAACATATTACACTTCATTCAATTTCTGTATCTGCATTTGTATAGTGTAGGCTTAGGGAGACTAGAAACAAAAATGTCTGACCGTTACTATGCTAGTGTGTTAATCCTGGATTTATAGAAGATGTATTGAGAAACCAAGAAATCTGTTCTGTTCAATAATGAAACATAACTATTTTAAAGCACAGATATTAGAGTGGAGGCCAGAAGTAAGGCAAAAATGTTTTACGAATGAATCATTCTTCCCAAAGGTTGGTAGGGAAAAGAAGACATGTAGCCATTGGTACTTTTAAATAAAGAGCAAACACAGTAGCCTATAGTTAGCGTTAGTCAAGTAAGCGTATCTGAGACAGTTCAGATCAGAGACTGTTTACATTTGCTCGACCTACCTTCCCAAATCCTCTGAGTGATTACAGTCGGCCACGAAACCTTGTTGGTTCAACAAGTCTTTCCCTCTCTCCATGACAAACACAAATTCCACTTCACGTCTTCCACAACGTCTGAGAGATTCCAGCCACCACTGATTGAGCCAGTTCAAGTTCTGCACTTAGACCTCGGTCATTCACAGGGTGGAAAGGTCTGTTTTACTGCAATGCTTTAAAGCGCCAGAAATAGAGAGCAAGGCAATGAGAGAGTGCAGAGAAAAAGAGCACTGAACAAAATCCCCAAATGCCCTCCCCAGCTTTGTCCTTTTTTGGGGCAGTCGGCCAGTGTGTTGTCCAGGAGACAGGAAACAATGGAAAGTAGGTGGTGGAAATGTGGGGGATGACAGAAACACTGCCAGGTCATTCTCAGTGTAAAAAGGGGTAACAACAGTCTTCAATAGATGGCTCTCAACAGCAACAACAGCGAGATGGTTTTAAAAGCAGTGTGATCTGTGTGACGTTAGTTAGCTCAATCTTTGTAGCAGATGAAAAACAGAGCCATTACACATAAGGAAAAATGTTTGATTAGGAGGGAGGAATATATATGTACGCTATTTCTACACCTAGGACAACACCAACCAGGAAACTCAATCACATGGTTCAAGTCCAACTGCACTTGTGACATCAGTCCTAATTTAGCCACCATATATCACGTCCTCACCTCTCCTGTCTTACCACCCCCTGTCAGGTTTTTAATGTATACCTCTTGGCATACAGCCCCGGGATGAGCAACGCAACTCAGCTGTGTTATAAATATGTTCATATAAAGAAACAGCACAGATTTGATCCTTGCTACAGCCATGTGGCCTCTCAGAGGTCTATAAACTAAAAGTGGAACTTCTGACCATTAAGGCAACACATTAGTCCTGGATCCAATAGAAGGTGTCAGTGTTGGACTGCAGGCTATCAATAATGCTGAAGGTTCAACGGAGCATTATGCTACCGTTTTATCCTTTAACACTGCCACTCTGCACCGTATAAAGAAATTTTCCTAAATCTACTATACAAAAATAAAGTGCTAACATATAGTTTACATGATTATGTTCATCAAGCAACAAAAAAACTGGAATATAGTCACTGAAGGCATTCAAGAGGCAAGAGTTTGTTCTAGAGGTTTTTCACTTAGCAAGTTAGATGTTACTGCACATTATTTAAACTGAATATATCTTCATCAGAATGATGGCAAGATGAAGAAAAGTAGCATACATATTCATCTTACATGATCAATTTTACTTTCATTACGTGTGTAGATACAGTAGGCGTTGTTCCGTCAGCAATTCTAAACCTGTTTGTCAATTTCCATTTTATCTACAGATAAGACTTGCACAACACTTATGAGGAGGTGCATGAGCACGTCTCTCCATATCTTTCATCCTTTAAAGACAGAGTATATTAATGCTTACAATTCTCTTCCCATCATTACTATGAACTTGTGGAGTATGACAAACTCAAAATGTGTTGCTGGCAGTTCAAAGTAGTCACCAGCCAATTAAACATTATATCTACACTGGGTTCATTTAAAGGTATTTCAGTTAACTGGAAATTAGCTTTGTTTGAGGTGGGGGCTGATTTTTGCAGCTAAGGACATTCCAGCTGACAAAGTATTCCCCAGGGTAAAGAGGGGAGTACACAAAATGAGAAAGATGATCCGAGGAAAGCCGTTCATCTCAGCCATTCGTCTGCTGGCCTGCAGCATTAGTATGTGTGTATAATGAAGCAGTCTTGTGTCAAAGCTTTTCCCACAGCGAACGAAACCGCAGTGACAAGACTATGCAACAAGTTTTACATTCCATGGAATCTCTGAGTTCCGCTGAAAACAGAACCTGATGACGTGAGAGCTCCATCTTCTGGAGAGCTATGGATAATTCTGCTTATGTAAACTGTTGATTCCCCATCGTCCAGTCAAAAGCTGTGTACTCTAAAAGGAGACGTAATGTCTGACAATGACGCTTTAGGACAATGTGCTACAGCAATAACCAGTTTCCCTCTTCAGAAGTTTTGGTTTGCTTTATGACGCCTGTTTGTAGGGCTGGGCGATATGGAAAAAAATGTTATCACGATATGTTTTTCCATATTGATTGATCTCGATTCTTATCACGATATGTAGTTTTTGCAGATGCTGCCAGTGTGAGGGGCATCCTGAAGCTTGAAGAAACAAGAGATTCACTGAAACTTTACAATAAAGTTTATTAACATTAAAAAAAATGAATATGCCTTCCAATAATGAGCACAAAATATTTTTGTGAAGGTCTTCATGCTTCCATTGATCAAGAGAGCATCAGGGCCCATAACTAGCAAAAGAAAATTCAGAGCAGCGCTCTTAGCTCATACAGTCTTATATGCTTAGTGCAAACTAAGTGACTGGTCCCTTTTCACTATATTTAGCATTTTTTGATTTTGTAAACAACTTAAAAAAAACAAGTAAACATGTGGGTCAGACCCTGTGACACATTCAAGTGCTAAACTGTGAGCTCGTACCTGGGGTCTAACACTTTGATCAGTTTCCTGAAGCCGTCCCTCTCCACTGTGCTCAGGGGCATCATATCTTTAGCTAAGCAATAAGTATTAGTGCTAGTTATATTTTTGCCCCGCTTCGATTGTTTTTAAAATGGGGCAATGGCTGCAAAACACGACTGGGTGGACTGTTGTTTTGCTAACAGAACAGAATTGCTCCCGTTAGCGATGCTAACGGGAGACGTAGTGGTCTTGCCGGTCTCTTTGTTTGGTGTCGTGCAAACTTGAGCCCGCAGAGTCAAACTCTCTGTGTAATCACTGGGATGGTGCCGTCTCAGGTGATTGAAAAGGTTTGTGGTGTTTCCCGTCCTGGCTGGTACCGACCCCCGGCATATTTTGCAGACCGGCTTCGTCTGCTGCTCGTCATTTATGCCGTATCCAAACCACGTCCACACACCTGACGTCGCGTTACCCTTTTTTTCGACAATGTCTTCGGTTTCGGGTGATGTAGTGATGTCGCTTTCACATTCGGCATTATTTTCGCTGTCCCCGACTTCAGTTTCACTCCATTTTTCTCCTTTTTCCAACTTCGTTCTCTCTTTTCTCTCTCTCGCAACTGCAGCTACTCTCACGATGGGAAGTGGGCGTGTCGTGTCCTACCTGCAGACGGCAGCCGGCAGACTCCGACACTGTTGTTGCGCTTACTTTTGCCACGTGAGATCAAATACATGTCACAAGGAGATAATCGAAATCAATCAAAATGTTATCGCGATCCCGAATCGAGATCGAAAAATCGCCCAGCCCTACCTGTTTGTTTAAAAGACAGCAATTAAATGTTTTTTTCTGGATAGGTCAAGGATGACGTCACTGTAGTAAAACAAATGTAAATAACTGTAACTCTCATTTGTGCATTCATTACACCCATAAAGAGCGTATCCACAGGTTTTTTCTGAATTAGCCTGTCTGATGATTTACTTCTTAATAAGTTATGTCACACACTATATTATAATATAACTATACTATTTGTTAAAATACTGATGTTGACTGGACAGGACAGAATATCTCATCCGAGTGCCTACAAAGACTTACAAACTCATATATTGACATGCTGAGCAGTTTGTACAAATGTCCCTCGGTAAGAAAGTGAACAGCTACAGGCGAAACTATGACAGCGTCTGTCTGCCTGCAATGACAGTACAGACTTTATGGACATATGGCTTTATTTTGTTTGCATTACTTTTTATTTTTTGTTGCCTGGCGAGAGTTATCAAATGAATATTAATGATTGCAGCTTAAACGGTTGATTTTCCCAATAGTCTACGTTCTTCATCATTTATATCAAATCTTCATACAACCACCTCCCCTCTTTTTTCCAAATGTTCAGATCTACACTGATCTCTTACAGGGCCTCTTAGGAATCCAACCGATGGAAACCCCGGATTGGCGACTGGGAATCTAAATTCTGAAGAGCTTCCAATAGAGCAGTCAGAACGAGCCAGGAGAAGAGCAAGTGGTCATGGCTGAAGAACATCTAGTCCGTGGCACCCTGCCATGACTTGGTCTGCAGTACAACTGTGTGTGACTGTGTGTGTGAGCCAAGTGGAACAGAGTGTGCCTTGTTGTATGTGTAACTGAAGAAGTGTGTGTCTGAGTGGGAAGTCATGTGTCCCTGTGCATGCAGCATCACCCTCCACTTCCTCTGTGCTAACTGGGCATGCACACAGAGAGGGTCTTTCTATTAGCCAACTCAGAAACCGGGCATGCTAGCAGGGGTAATGCCGTGGCGTGATGGTGGCTGGAAGATCCCACCTGACTTTAAAATTGTTAAAAAAGTGAAAGCTGGCTTCTCTACATAAAAAGTGCTCTCAAGTGTGCGAGGTGATTTCACAGATAACGTCCGGTCTATGTGATTGAGATATTACAGGTCTGGAAAAACAAGGGTTTGCCCCTTCGCTCATAAAATCTACTGCATTTCTTACGTGAAGAAAATGGATCACATGGATAACAAAAATAAAGGGTGTGTAATGCTGTTGTGAAGAGGGATTTTTTTGCAGCTTCCTATGATAATTTATCCTTGGCACAGTGATGTCAGGGCAGTATTCTGTCCCAAGGACTAGATTGATCTTAAATCAAGATTACTAATAAAAGGGCTGACTTGCCAAATCAATAGCCAGTGAAGCAACCTTCTGTCAGCAAGGCCTCACACCAAATATGATCCGGCTGTTCGAAGCTGAGCAGACAGCTGACGTTCTTTAACTCACACTTTTAGATGAGCACACTTTAAACCTCAAGTGTCTGAGAGGAATTCACCGGACTACTGTGAATTACAAAAGGTGAAAAGGCAGAGGTAGAAGGAGTTTTATTTTCCTGGCTCTGTGATAACAAGGCAGAGAAGTGGTCATTAGCATGAGCCCGGCAGAGGCAGCAGATGAGTTCATCCGTGACCAGCTGGTTAGTGTGCAACCTTTCATTTAGCAATAAACAGTACTGCAGATGTGGTTTTTCTCCTCCAGCTTGGGCTTTCCCTCTGCGTCTGCAGCACATCTCATAATTTAAACCTACACGGCCTACCCTGCCCACAGTGGGAAGCAAGGGCAGTCCTAGGAGCATCTTCCTGGAGCCAACAGGATGCTTGCAAAGCTGCCCCACCCGAACTATTCCAGGCTCCTCCATCTCAGCAAACTGTAACTAAACCAAGTCTTTCCCTACTTAAACAAAGCGATTCTACTGTAACTGTTTGCCTTGCAAAACAGTATGCAGAACAATTAATAATGAGCTAGCAGATGGGTGTACAGAGTAAAGTCTTACATTTCATTTATTTGTCTTTCACATCTTCATTATGGAGATTTCAGTATTTCAAAACTTGAGGTTAGAGGGTATGGAATGACTTCAGCGAGATGTTGCATATATGGCCAGACACTTGGCTCACGGAGACCCTGACACAGCCACACACAACCCTCCAGTGTGTGGCTGTTGTGGAAACAGATTATCAACTCGCATACCATACACACCATAGCTATGCTGATAACCAGGAGGCTACGTCTGATTGGCAGGGCTCCTGTAGTCCAGACGTGGCTATCTATGGGGGGGAAAGTGAGAGGCTGAGGGACGAGAACGAGGAATACCAACAGAGCGACACAGGAAGCATTTATATAACACCATGTAGCACCTGTGGTCTACTCAGTAGAGCTAAAAATAGAATTTCCGAGGAAGCACACACGTGCTTGGCCCATGTATGATCCAAAGTGTGCGGGATTGTATGTTTCTCTCAGGGTTACAGGGACTCCCTATGTGTGCATCCTTGGAAATGAGTGTGAGGATATGTGGTTGTGTGTAAATGTGTGTCTTCCAGAGGCGGGTCTGCCCTGGAGCTCAACTGGAGGAGATCACCCATGAGCACTAACATGGAGTCAAAAGGTAAAGGCAGGAGGGGGCAAAGGCAAGATTCAAAACCACCCTGATGTGAGCCATCTTTCTTTCAGAAACAACTCTCCCTCATGTAACGGTGTTTATTTACACTGCCACGCAACAGATCAGCCTGCTTCTACACAAAAACAACCGACACAACCCTACATCATGCAGGTCGAATGGGAGTCATTCATTGTGTTCTTGGAAGTGAGCTCAGTGGTGAAGCACACATGGGATTTACAAATGAATCCCTGCTGTCCTGTGTCAGAGGATCCTACTATTAAAGAACAGAATACACTGGCATGACAATCCGAACACATTGTAATAATAATAGAACCACATCGGGGGGGGGGGGCATGCTCATGCTAACAAGTCTTTACACAGTAGCACTGGAAACCACTGGATCGGTCTTGAGCTGCTCAGATCCACCCATTTTTATGCTAACCCCTAATGCTGAATGAACACTACAAACCGTGTCGCCTAATGTGCACAATTTTAGCAAAGATTATCCTGTTCGCAATAGTCGCGTTTGTGTATGTGTGTGTGTGTGTGTGTGTGTTTGTATTTAAACCCAAAGGGGCCAACAACGTTTGTTTTATTCTGTTTCGGTTCCAGTGTCTGTGCCACGCTAGCTGATGCTAACGTCCATTTAAATGCCAGCGTCTTGATTCAAGCTGGCCTCTTTTAGAGCTGTCCACACTCTGCCTAACAGAAAATGTCTTCATACTATGTCCATGTCGTTAAAAAGGATTATCGGCTCGTAAAACCAGATGCTTCACAGGAACAGGGTGTAACAGGGCGATAAGAAATAAACGCATCCCATCCGCTAGGCTGATGTCGGCAGAGGGACGCTAACCGTTAGCCTCCACCCTGCCGGGGGGAAGCCGGCAGTGACTCCCTACCGGGCCCCCTCGCCCCGATCGCCCCGCTCACCTCTCTCTCATGAAGTGCTTGAGTCGGAAGATGGCCTTCTCGTCGATCTTGCGGATGAAGGTTTTCAATCGCTCCCTCTTGTTCTCGAGCATCCTTCCTTCCGCCAGCGGTGCTCGGCTCGTGTCTAAACGACGCTCGTCCCTTGTTTTGGCTTCTGCGCTCTCCTCCTCTTCCTCTTCCTCCGCCTCTCCCTCCTCCTCCTCCTCGACTCATCCGCGGCTCATTAGGCAAATGAGGCCAAATCGGACCAAGTGGCAGAGCCAATCAGCGCCCGTGACCACCGGGGGAAAACGGTCATGTCAGACCGCTCGACCAATCGGAGCGGAGTAGTCGGCCCCGCTGCGACCGCCCATTACCAAATATGGTAGTTGAGGGGGGCGTCACCTTTCTCGAGAGCGAAACGGATGTGGCGTGTTGTTTAGGGGATTAGAATCAATAATCTACGTGTTAATTCAACATTTCACGTGTGAACAACGTCAGGAATCAACCTTGTGACTGAACAGCAGCGTCTAGTGGGCCTCATCACACCATATTGAATGCGATTCACTGCTTTGCACTTCATCCACACACAGAAACCTGTATTCAAATGCATGGGGGTTTAACCAATAGATGGATAGATGGATCGATGGATCGATATTTTATTGATCCAGTATCCCACAAAACAGTCAAACACGAGAGCATAAGAATAATAAAAGGTCAAAATATGTCAAGAATAAATTCACTGCAGTGAGATGAAAGTCGAGCCGCCACAACGACTACAAAGCAGTCACTGTCACAAGTAGTATGTGTTAATGGAGATACTGACAATACAAATATTTTATCCATTTTTACTACTTTCCATGAAGTATTTTGCACTGCCCTATTTATTCTTGCACTATTCCGGTTTAAGCAACTCATATCCTGATTGCCCTGTGTCTATTGACCGTGTTCCATGTTGTGCACTTATGTTGAGTGAGTTCCTTATAGGTTTACACCTGGGACTAAGAGACAAATTACATGTCATCACATCTATGTCCTGTGCATATCACAGTCAATAAAGTTAACTTTTAACATATAATAGTTTCTTTGTAACATTCTTGTGTGTTTGAGTCTCCTTATCCGATTTTTAAATCGAAGCCAAGTTTGCATTTTGTGTTTATTTTTTATCTATTTGGAAAGGAGCATGCACCACGCTCATGCTCAAAGTTTGGTTTCGAGCTGTGAAAACATTTGACTTGTCCAGAAGCATTTTCTGTCACTTTGTTTTTTATTGCTGAAATTCATTTGAAGATTAACAAACTTCTATACGATCAGGGAAGAACCCATTGGATTTTGGTGCAGCTTTAGATCGGGATCAGGGATTTGGTTTTCATTTTCTGTAATATTGCAAGTTGGGACGTTTTGTGATATTTTCCCAAATTGTAAGTGTAATTGCCTGGACAAAGATAAATGTTTTTTAAATGAAGAACATGTGGATGGAAGCTTTTTTTTTATTGGACTATCCATTAAAAAAAATATATCTACAGTCGGGTAGGAAAGGCCTTATACATGTTTGAGTTTGAGATGTGACATAAGCTGGCCGCCCCTTTACAACTAAAGAAGTGAAACGGCTTGAGAATCATGAATCACTCAGACCAGTCACTCAGAAAACAAGCCAGTTGCTCACTTGGTGGCTTTTATTATAAAGTCCACAGCATTAAACCCTTCATTTTAGTATCATTGATGAAGGGCCAAGTCTCTCATCTCCTCTACTGGAGAAAAAAAAGGAAACAACTGCAGCAACAAACAGCCAAGTCACACACCTACTGTGCAATCAGCAGACCAAGGCCACAGGGCCAAGGTCAGTTAGGTCACATAGGTGTGTTGCTTGTGACTACATTATGTGTGTATTTTGTCTATTTGGAAAGGAGCATGTGACACATTCATATTAAAAGTTGCGTTTTGAGCCGTGAAAATATTTGACTTGTCCAGAAGCATTTTCTGTGACTTTGTTCCTCTTCAAAAATTAAAAGTAAATGATGAGGACTTTTGTGGTTTTTATTGCTGAAATTCCTTCAAAGATTAACAAGCCTCTATACTAGCTGACTATTTTTTTTAGTGTTCATCGATCAGGGAAGAACCCCTTGAATTTTGGCTTTAGATCGGGATCCAGGAATCTGTAATATTGCAAGTTCGGACATTTTGATGTCATTTTCACCAATTTGCTAGAGAATAATTCATAGATCTAGATGAAAACTATCAGGTATATTCAGAGAAATGATATATATGAGTGTGTATAATTTAATGCTGCCTGCCCTTGAATTTAAGGGGACTGGTGGGCCTTGGCAGTGTTATGTGCTCTACTGAGTGCTATTCAGTTTTTTTCCCCTGATTTAACTGTTATGTGTCATATCGTGACAAATCGATGAGTTGCCATTAAATCACGGTTCCATCTGATTTCAGTACAGCTTTCTCATCAGTAGAGTGCTTCGTGACTCAGTAGATAAAGACCTTAACAAAAGAAGACCAGTCATCAGCAGCGGTTTAGAGAAATACGCACAATTCTCAGCATTGAAAGCCGTTTTTTGCCCTCTCACCAGAGGGCTCAGGCACTGCCATGCCACCAAGAACAGAAGAGGCGGTGTGCAGCCACGTGACACAACAGTCGCACCACCCTCACACAATCTGGCCCACGCCAGCCAGCCCCCAGTCCTCCCTTCCACCTCCGCCAGGAAACAAAGCCGATAGAGAAGAGGAAATCACATTTCGCAAGGAAGCATGTGATGTAATCGGGGAGGGGGTGTACAAGTAGTGTGGGCAATAGGCTTTTCTGTGTTGATTCATCAGTGAGGAAGCTGAATGGGGGGGAACTACCCACGGACCCAGGACTCAGAAAAAGTCCCAGATGCAGTGAGTTAGTTGTAGTGTGAGGTCAATTGAACCAATTCCAATGTGTTTGGAAATGTGACATAACATTATTCAACTTGAGGCCTTGTGTCATAGAGTGGCCCAGTGTGTTGTTGATTACATATATATGTGCCAGCAATATTCAGATAATTAATTAAGATGTATACACGTCAATATAATCTGAATTAAATGGGAATACTCAACATTTCCTAATTCGATAATTGCTTATTTGCAGTATGACCTCCTTAGGGTTAAGATTATCAGTGAATGCAGTTAACATGGCAGCGTCTTATATTGTGATGATCGGGTTAATATCGGAATATTGGTGTCCATGTGGTCGTTGTTGATATCGATCTGGTAGGAAATGATTATCCATTTATTGATTTATCAAATGAGCTGTGTTTGACTTATATAAATATCCCCACATTATGATGCAACACATTTCTGAGTCAGAGAAACTTTGTATCTGTAGGTCATATTTACCTTAAAGCTTTCCTCAGGGAGAGTTTGTCTATGTGTGTAAATTGTATTGCAGAGCGGGATAATACAAAACAAATCACTGCTGGAGGAGTACTATATTTCCAAAGGTAAACAGAATAAGCAAATAGAAAAGAAAGAAATATTTGTAATGTGAATCATAAAACACCCTTGACCCATATATTCAATATTTATCAAGCCCTTAAGAAAATTATATCTTAAAAAAAACTAATCTGTGTGCTTACTTGTAACATTTTAAATTCCTTTCTCTTGTACTTCTCTACCTGAAGGAGAGTTGGGAAGATTTGGCCAGAAGCTTCGGTTATGAGTCATATATGTTTCCTAAATGTTTGCATTTGAATAATCTCCATTGACAAAATTTGCGAGCAAAGCCTTTTCTGTAAGTTTCGAGAACTGAGAATATTATATATTATATATATAATATATAATATATTAAATGACCATACTTTCTGAAAGTATTGGTGTAAAAGCACTTACAAAAAGGCGGAATATGCTGTTTAAACATTTCTGATGAATATGAGCTAGATAGGGTTTTCATGCTTTATAAGACACTATCATGAGCTTAATGTTCAGGTTATGGTGGATGGGAGCTCTTAAGAACTGCAACTTTGGAAATTATCAACACAATGTTCAGGTCCTCTTCTTTTAAGCCAAATGAAATATTCGTGCTTTCAGTAACAACCAGAACCAGACTGTTATCTCTGATCTTAACCCAAATTCAAACTTATCTGAATGAAAGGAGTATATCCTTTGCCTCAAGGATTGCCGGTTACCTGTTGCCAAATGAAAGTTTAGCCAGAGAGATCTTCATATTAGACATGTTAGCTGCTGGAGTAAAACAAATTGACCTTGGCTCTAAAAAAAAAAATAACAGGCTATGACGCACACGACCGCTGCAGCCACGCAAGTTACGACACAGGTGCAGAGAAAGGCTGATGAGGCAGGATAAAACAGGGGCAGCACAGGCACCTACTTGGGAGTGATGAAGTGCAGTAAGCAATATGCCGCGGCAGCATTCACGTTTGTTTTCATACTCGCAATGTGATTGACATTATAAATAAGAAATATTTTTTTTATATAACCTTATATAACGTGAGCACGTGGCATGCATTGAGCTGGGAAAGACTCTTGGTCTGAGAGGAATTACAGAGTGTTGGTTACACATTGCTGCCTAGCATTTCAGAATTAGAAAGAGAGATAGATGGCTGTTTGTGTGTTGAAACAAAAAATTCCCCTATTTCAACGAGTAAGACATCAGCTGGCACAAAGTGAGACAAATGAAATTGCTATGGGCAAGTTTTTACAATGGCAGAGCAAGATGGGAATATGTGGACTATAATTCATGGCTGGTTTTTGTTGTATGTATGTATGATTGTACCCATAGCCTCAGCGTACCCTTAGGGTTCGGCTATGAACAATATTGTGATAAAAAGGCTGAAACACCTGATGGTACAATTGAAGATTATTATTACTATTTTCATTATAACATCCAGTATGACAGAGCTCCAGTGTGACCGCTCGAGGCAGATGGCCTGCCCACACTGAGTCTGGTTCTGCTACAGGTTTCTTCCAGTTGATGAGGGAGTGTTTCCCTTCACAGTCGGCAAAGTGCTTGCTCATTGTGGGAACTGTTGGATTTCTCTGTACATTTGAAGCTCTTGACCTCATTATGCTATGGCCCTTTCAATTGAACTGAATTGAACACCTCTTATTCATTCATCTTTTTGCCAGTACTTAGTCACCTTGTTTAGATAAGTGCTATTTAAATAAAGTTGTTATGTATGTATGTACATTGACTACATCACCTAAAAACCTCCTCTAGTCTAGTCAATATTTGCGTGGAATTTTAAGAGTTTGGTTGATTTAATTTTTTTATTAATTCATTGTTATATGATTGGCTCGCATTTCATAGACAACTGTCAGCTAACTCAAATAGTGTTCCTCGATGAGCCGGGGAACAAATACTATCTTTATGTTAAGATCATGGTGAACTACAAAACAGAGATAACAAAATAAACACAGGGGAGTAATTTCCTCAGTAGAAAAGAACAAAGCAAATCCAATATCCGGGGCGGCGCTACTGTTCAATCAGGACAAGAACAATGAGGTACTCCCACTCTTTTATCCCTGCAACCATCAGGTTACTAAATGATGACAAAAGTAAGGAGTAGGTGGAGAGCACACCAGTGTTGCTGGGTGTTTCCGGGGGCAGGGTGGTTGTTACTGACGGGCTGAAATGAATTGTGAGTTAAATGTGTGTGTTGGACTGCCTTTGATATATGTTTTTGTCTACCTCCTATTGCTATTTATTGTATTTATTAAGTAATCTATTATGTGAGACTGGAAACTGTGAACGAAATTGCCCATTTTGGGATAAATAAAGTTTTCTAATCTAATCTAATCTAATATTTACCCTGTGTGTAGTAGCCGGGAGGGATACACTTTTGTGGAGTGGTCGAGCATGACCCCGGGCAAAAACATAATATTTTGGAACGCATCCAAATGCACAGGCGGATTGAGGAATTCTGAACACACTTGATCGTCGGTTGCACATCTGAGAAACTCACTCATCAGTCAACACGACATGAATTAAGGTTGTCCCCGAGGCAGCAGAGACTTTAATAATTTTTACTGTCTCTCTGCGACATTCGGAGAAAATCTGTCACTACAACATTTAAAAAACGATTATTGTCTCATCATATATTAAACAAGACCTTAGCACTGTGAAGTTTAGGGAATTGGGTATTTTGTTTCATTGTAGTTTTCACAATAAATTAGGGTGAAAAATTGTCAAATTTAATCTTTTTTATTATAGTGAGAAACTCCCATTCTTGGTTAAAAAAATCTCTTTTTAAAATCGAATACATAGTATTAGTATATAAGAAATGAGGTATAGGGACAATACACTGTATACAGTATAAGTATTTCATTTATTGCAGTTTATTTGTAAGTAAGATATGTTGTATAATTAAATATTATTTAAGGCCTTTTATGTCGAATGTTCAGACATTTAAGTTAGGAAACTGATATTTAAAAACATCTGTTCTGCCTAATCATCATCAGTTTATGTGTGTGCTGTCTGTGGGGTCAAAAAGGTCAGTGCGTCACCAAGGATTCACCCCAGCAACAGCCTATTGCATTCAACGTGCCCAGTGAAGGGGGGGAGGGCATTTACTCCCCTACCCAGTGATATCATCTTACCTGCAGCACTGGGTCGCTGTCTGTGGTCATCACTGAACGGCTCACGTTGGCTATTTAGCAGATATTTTGGGCAATTCACTCTTCAGAGGTAGAATGTGTGCTCGTCAGACTGATTGAGGCAGTTTGATTCTTAACTGTTTCATGTTTATGAAGAGACCTTCACCTCGTGTGCTTTGTTTGTGCTCTCTTTGAACGAGCAAGCTAGAGTCTCAGGTGTAACACATATAATCCTCAACTCAGAGCGGATTGGGTTTCTACCTGGTAGGTTCTGGCCGGCCTCTTCCAGATACTGTTACCAGTCTACCGCCATCACTAATTCATCTGTGCTCTTCACCACAAAGCTCTGGGTGGCTGGTTGTTCAGCTAAGCGGGGGTAAGGACTGTGTTTTTCTCCCTGCCAGAGCAGTGCAGCACCAGGCCTCCCAGAGGACTGAGCACCTGAGCTGGGGCCGATGCAGAACGGGGAGACTATGAGCCCGCAGGACTCTAAGGCAGCAGGCTCCGAAGCCATGGGGGACCAGAAGGCCCCGAACCAGAGCCGGAATGAGGGGTGCATGGAGCCCACAGCGCCTCCGCTTCCTCCACCTTCACCACCACCACCAGGGCCGCCAGAGTACCCGAGACCGAGGCTCATCTTCCACACTCAGCTGGCTCACGGAAGTCCCACAGGCCGCATCCACGGATTCACTAATGTCAAGGAGCTGTATGCCAAGATCGCAGACGTGTTCAACATCTCACCTTCAGAGGTACGAAGCCAACCAAGCTATCTATGTGGACATTGTCCGACTAGGTATTTCCAGTTATGGAAATCGACAACTTTGTTGTATTCTTCTTCCTTCTCTAGTCTGGCAGGCCAGTAGCAAGTAGGTGTTGGGTTTCCACTCTAGGCAGTTTCATGATGCACTATTGAATATTATTTGCCCTCACTACTGTCTGCTAGACTTTGCACCTGTCCCACATCGACCAGGATCAATAATGGAAACGAATGAGCAGATAATCAGTAAACACAACAAATGCTTTGAAAACAATTCAATAACAAGATAAGGTGAAAGAGCAAGTGGTGCTTCAAACATCCATTTACATTGATGGAAATATATTCAAATAACTGTGTGAACAAGGTCTGCCTAATTCCTAGGAAATGATCTGATAACGACGATGATTATCAGCATAAACGTCAGCAGTGCTTCTTTGACTCAGTGTTATCACAGCAGAGGCGGGGACAGTGACTTTATGGGTACATCCAAAAAACACGGGATCCTACATATTACTATAGACTCATATAACAAACATTCTCTCTGCCGGGTAAATGCCCACACAGGCTTTTTCTCATGGTTGTAGCATCCAAGGCCAGTCTTAGATAAAACCCTGATGGAATCAGCACAGCTATTTACAAAGACTTGAAAAAGCTCCAGCTCTGAGGAACTATTTTCAGTCATTGAGCTGTATTTCAAATGTACCGACCCACAATGTCTGTAGTAGAGAGTAGTTCCCTTTTCAAAGAATATAGCTCAAGGTGGGGCTGTAATAATTGTCTGTGTCTCAGTTCAATGTTACACTCCCTGTAAACACCTTATAACCTTCTTAAACATGTTCAACAGGCCGACACATGATGATAGTGGTGGTGCAGCGTCTTGGTTTGAATCCCGGTTCGGCCAGAGTCTCTCTGTATGTTTGCATGTTCTCTCTGTGTTTTTCGTGTGTTTTCCATGGCTTCCTCATGCAGACAAGCAGATCGGGGGTTTGGTTAATTAGAGATTCTAACCTGACCATAATGTGAATGGTTGTTTGTCTCTATACGTCGGCCCTGTGATATGTTGGCCAGCTGTCGAGAATACACCAGCACCTCTCGCCCAATGTCAGGTGTCAAGAACAGGCGGGATAGAGATAATGGATGGCTGGTGATAGGCCGGTGCTCTGCAGCTTTTTCTAGCATGTTATGGTAACAAACTCAGCAACAGCAAACGTAACATTCGGCATTGGCCTTACTCAGCACTTATCAGTAGAGTTGTGAAGGCCACCATGAAGGTCCGTGCTATCTGTGTATTACTTCCTGCTGGACACAAACAATCTGAGTTGATGTGATACATATAGACCAATGTACATGTCATGCAGCAACAAATCTTGATGATCTTATCGGGCAACAAACAGACAAGTGACAGATCTTACGGCTCCACCGCTTTCCTTGTGTTATGTAGATTTCCACTCCCAGGCACTTAACATCGATTTTAGGAGGACAGAGTTACCACATATTCCTTAACACAGGACATTGCCCTACATTAAACACACATCTCATCTACATTGTGTAATTAAGCTATCACTCCTACCTCTGATGATTTACAGGGCCACAGGGGAATGAACGGATGATTTAACATAAAGAAGTGGTTAACTGAAGGTCCTTGGTGTGCATCTGTGTGGGTTAGGATTAGTTTGGAGCAAGATTACAGAAATGATTCAGAACAGATTACCACAAAAACTTGGTGGAATGTTGTGCAATTGGTCAGCGAAGAACCCATAAAATTCTGGTGCAGCTTTGGATATGAGGGGGCGGATCCAGGAATCTTCCTCATTCAATGACGTTGCGAGATATGGCTTCTTTTTTTTTATCTTTCAAGAGAATAATTCACAGATATCTATGAAAATAATCAGGCACATTTAGGTATTGTTTGAAGTTTATTGTATCTTGTTTGAATTTTAGGGGACTGTTGGGACTTGGCGCAGGTATGGGCTCTACTGAGTTCCATTCTAGTTGAGAAAGTTGTCTCCAGCCAGCCTGGAAGAATAAGTCCAGTTGGGAAGTTTCCTATTAATAATAAGCGATGCAACGGTCGGAGCCTCATATTGTGGCAGATACATCAGTGGACCAAAACTTTTAAAAACCTTTAGGCTAGTAAGAGCCTTCTCAGGCTAGGCTGTCATTTAGATGTCTACAGACACTGTTTATATTATGATCAAATTTAACTATATACAGCTAAATAAACAGCTCCTAGTCATCAGGGCAAGTGTAAAGAGCTTTAAGGTCTTAAGGTAAAAAACCAAACAGCATTTGGTTAAACACATGTCAATTTGGAATTTATTAATCTAATAACCTGCAGTATATCTACATGGCCTTGAACTGCACACAGACAGATATCAGTTACCTTTCTGTGAGAAATGCCAGACAATTAGTTGGTGATAGTGAGAAGCAGAGCAGTCTCCTTGACCTCCTGGGGACAGAACAGCAACAGCAGCATAAAGTTACAGTGCAGGTAGATTCCAGAGAAGACCTTGGACTGTAGTCAAACTTTCTAAAGTAGCCGAGAGCGTTACTGTGAGCAATGTCTTACAGGATCTGCTCCAAATGAGATAACAGGTGACTCAGGTTAATCTCGAATTTCCGTTATAGATTATATAGTTAAAGATGGACTACAACTTTAGGCTTTCAGAATATCACATTTAAAGACGTGGGACATTTTTACTAATTTAATTTACAATAAGTTCTCTTTAACATTTCCCACACTAAGTTATGCAAACTTAAAATTTGAAGCAATTCAAAGGCTTAAGTCCACAGTATCACATGTGACCACAGGCCCACAGTATTCACACATACCTGGCAGATATTGTGTTTGTCCGATTCAATGACTTAAAGTCACTTTGAAGAAAAGCGTTTTATCTTCAGTGTTTATTTGCTAACTGACTCAATCTATTGATTCAATAACTAACCCTTGAAAACCAAAATTATAGAACTCATAATATAATATATAAGAAACAGAATATAATTAGTCTGTTTGCTGATTAAAATTCCAAGGTTTTCATATTAATCCTGAAATATAAAAAACACTCTGGTATCACAATAATGACTCATAACAAAATGCCCATAATAACAAAAAGCACATGGCTATACTGCCCTCTAGTGTTTAAACACTAGAATGTTTTTTTTTGCAAAGCAACAGCAGCATATTGCTGCAGGGAGAAACTCAACAGAATTAAGTTTCTCTTATATATCATATATTATATTAGGTATTTGTGGTAATTGCTTTTGCGTGTTTGTAAATGATATTGGATTAAAAAATGGAAACAATACATTTTTCTTATCCCGTTTCCTCACGTCAGATCCTGTTCTGCACCCTCAACTCTCATAAAGTGGACATGCAGAAACTACTGGGGGGACAGATCGGACTGGAGGACTTCATCTTTGCTCACGTCAGAGGAGAAACTAAGGAGGTGGAGGTGACAAAGACAGAGGACGCACTGGGCCTCACCATTACAGACAACGGAGCTGGATACGCTTTCATTAAGGTGAATGTGTGAAAGAACCTAATAGGCTGATGAGCAATAGATTGAAATTGCTACAAGGAATTCTGGGTACCATTCTGTAGAAAACACGTCAGGGAAGGATTAGGCATGACCTTCGGGTAAATGCCTTAATCCTCATTTGATCAGTCTAAAATCTCTGATCTCGTGTTTTTTACTTTTAAAATGTGAACACTCTTTGTGAACAGAGGGCCTTGGAGGTATGATTCTTCACTTACTGTCACGTAAAACATTAATAGTTGAGTTTGTAACAATCAAACAAGCGCCGCAGACTGGGCATCGACACCCATGTGAGGATTTTCCATTTTTTTTTCTTTTGCCAGAGGATAAAAGAGGGCAGTACTATAGACCAGCTGAAGAGTGTGTGCGTCGGGGACCACATCGAGGCCATTAATGACCAGAGCATTGTGGGCTGTCGACACTACGAGGTGGCCAAGATGTTGAAAGAGCAGCCGAGGGGTATCCCCTTCACTCTGCGCCTGGTCGGGCCCAAGAAGGCATTCGGTGAGTGGAACATTATTCATGTGGTCCAGGAGTTATAATCATTCGGTCAACAGACAAACATAGCCTGCTATTGCCCTGAGCTGAGAGTGGCCCCCTGAGAACTGTTGATTACATCCACTGCAATGACAAGTATGCATGTCCATTTTGCCTCGGGGCCCCCAGAGTCCCTTAAAATGTTCCTAGTTGAGATTGCGGTCAAACGAATTTCCCCAGATGTCAACTCATCTTTCCGATTATTCCTACTCCACATGAACCCACAATAATATCATTGGTATCAATTCTTTCTGAATCCTGGACCTTGTACCTGTCACATCCCGAGAGGTAAATCCACGAGTGGTTAGGTGAATTAAAGCCAACATGACTCTTTGTTATGAAGGAGCCAGGACACAAAAAGCATTTCTGTTTCTCCCCTCATCTCCATCCTCAGCACTCAGAGGAAGCAAAGGTGTGTGCTGGCTGTGATTCACACTGGCATATCAGATCGTATCATGGGCAGCTTAAACACGCCCCCAGAGTATTTTCTGTAAAACCAACAGCTCATTTCCTCCTAATCAGGACACCTCACTCTGTTGTCCTCAGTTACCGGAGTGTTGATGGACCTCAGCTCTCCGTGGAAGTTTTCCACCTTTCATCAGCCAAACAGGAAGACAGGAAAGTCACAGTTCAGGCTAATTGCCAATGAGCCTGGGAAAGTTGTCAACTTACAGTAATGGCTATTGGCCGGTATTATGCCAGTGGTTGTTAAGCTTCAGTCAACATCATTGTGCATGACTGGGGTTGCTCAGAAGTGGCTACGCATGGAAAAGCATGGCTCGGGTAGGATTTGATTTTGATAATCCAATTAAACAAAACTATAAAAGCACATGTTTAGCGTTTGAAAACACAAAAACAGCTTCTGTCTTTTTGCTTGTGAGTAAATTCAATTCTTGGTCTTGGTTTTTGTCAAAGATTTAATATGCAGTTTATTGGAAATCAACACTTTTAATTCAGTTACTGAAATACGTTTTTACTCCGAACCATGCACAGAAAAAATTAAAAAAGCTTAGAGGGATTTTTTACATCACATTACAACCACTGGAGAAACTGAGGCGCTTCAAACAAGTGGATACTGCACAGTGATGCATTGTGATATTTGAAGGTTAATTTTTAGGGAACAATTTAACTCCAGGCAAAAGTCGGTCAGAGAAGAAATAAAGAAAAGCTTTTATAGTCCCCATAATGTGATGGAGATTTAGGTCCCCATAACATGAGTAATACAGGACCAAATACACACGCACACACACACACACAAACACACACAGCAGACATTTGAAGTACATCATGCTTTACAATCACCCAATTCAAATTATTCATAATTGTATTTTATCTAAATTATTCTTCAGTCTAAAAGACACTTTCACTTCCTTTTCTGCAGCTTACCTTCCCAGAATAAAAATGTGTTTACAGAATCATTGGCTCACACAAAACCAAGTCTTACAGGAAACTTGGCTGATTCCTCAAGCTTTTGCGTTATTTATTTATGTGTGTATATCTCAACAGAGCGCAGTGCATTGACAGTCATTAGGAAAATGTCGTCAGTTTGAACCCACAACCTTTTCTCTGGATGTTTCTCCGCATAAAGTCGACATTCTCTCCGTTCTCTTCAAAGCAATGTTTTTCCCTTCAAAAATACAGGAAGTGGCTCATTTAATTCATCTGGTTGAGGACATGTGGAGGAAGGACGGCAGTGCCCGCCCTCTGAGTAGATTCAGCAGAAATGGGCCGGGGCCTGTTTACAGCCTCGCTTATCAGACAGGAAGCCAAATCCACAGAGAGACTCACTTCCTGTTCACAATCAGCATCTCATGTTTCAACACTTAATATTTTCAAGACACAATATAGAACTTAATAAAACAATCTCAAATCAAGTTCTACTTCTTGTTCTGCAGCTTTCAGCCGTGGCTGCAGACGTTCAAACACGTCCACTTTGACTTTAAGGTTTTGTTTTGAAGATAGAAATGTCATGATCAACGGAAGTTTGCTAGATTGTAGACAATTTTGGTGACTATTTTCAATTCAAGGACTTGTAACATCTTGTGTGTGTGTTATTGAGCAGAGGCACCAGCCCAACATAACTGGAACAAACAAAATTGTGCAGAAAAATTGAGGTTTTATCCACAGACGAACAAGAGTAACGCTTCAGTCTCTGGTGTAAGTTATGAGCAGACCCCCCCCCCCCCCCCCCCCCGTCTATTTAAACCTGTCAATCACAATTATTTCGGGTGTACTTAAGTAAATTGAATCTCTTACACATACAATATGGTTGGCTGCCAAATTTGATTAAAATGGAAAAGATTTGCATGTGTAAAATGATTTATTCAGTTAATTAGAATCCTGAATGTTACTGAGCTGGGACTTCATTAGTGCTTTGAACATCAGAAATATCAGCCAACGACACTAATGTGTGAGGAGCTGAGTGAGAGCAATCCACACTCTGCATTTCGAGATTAAATGGAGATTTACTGTTGTTGCCTCCATCAACAGAACCTGAAAACATATCAAACACTGGCTCTAGAAAGACCCTTTCACGTTTTAAAATATATGTTCAAGTCCATCCTTGGAGAAGGTTGAGGTGAGGAGTATTCACTTGATTGTAATATGTAACCTCGCCACTAGATGCCACTAAATCCTACACACTGAACCTTTAACACAAAAGACATTTGAACACTGGTGAACAATGTGTTTGTGAGTCAATGCTGGGGCCCCAGTTGTGTTTTTGACAAAACATTGTTCATTTTGTTTTTCATTGTTTTAAATCCACCATGATGATTTGAAATGGAACTTTTAATATTACAACTCGTGCTTTTCCTGTGTTCGTTTGATGTGCAAGTAATGCACATCAAACTTGCAGAGCCATTCTTAGTGTTTTTTTTACATCATATAATGTATCCTGCAGGAGATGGAGTAATTTCCTGAATGTTAACCACAAACCCTATTAACAATAAATGACCTCTGACCTTTCACTGGAGAGGGTTGATATCCTCTTTGGAAGCAGTGGTGAAGACCACAGCTGTATGACCCTGAACACAGACATTTTATAAACCCCAAGAGTGTATTTGATCAAAATAACTCCATGAGAAAAACACTGTCAATTACTCAACTTGTCATTGAAAGAAGAGATAGCTAGCGTGAGATAGTGTTTGCAAGTTTAGCATGTTCACGTTCGTAATTTAGCCTGTTAGCACTGGACTATTTGCTTATTAGCAAATTAGTGAGTCACCAAACATTTATTTTTCCTGCGGGACTCATGTAAGTTTTTCAGATTCCGAATGTTTTGTCTTATGAGAGGAATGATGTCTGTGAGAAATCTGTGAAGAAATTGATTTGTAGAAGCTAAAGATGTGTTTTTGATATGAGGAAATGCTGTCATCCTGTTTGTGTGTGTTAGACATGATTGGAATGAGGACCCGGGCGCCAAAGTCAAACGAGGGCAAGATGGTGAATGGACGGGAGACGCTGCGTCTGCGCTCTAAGGGTGCTGCTACAGTCCAGGAAGTGGTGAGTTTCACACGCTCTGCTCGAACATGACTGCTTCAGCTTCCTGATGCACTCCAGATACCGACATGAACCCACGTTCACACAACACTGACTCCAGAAGTGATGTGAAATAAACTGAACACAGCCACTTGACCCCAGTCACACACAAACCAACAGTCGCACAGTATCAATAACAGCTCCCTAACCCAGAAGTGACCTTCATAAAATTGTCATTTTAAAGTCAACCGTTGACACTTCGCTATCTATAAAGTTGTATACGTTTATACAACACTAAGACACAGGATAAACATAACGCAGAGTTACCCCTCGGCCTTGAATGTTTTGGACTGAGAACATGTCCTCACAGTTTCCATCACCATATTTAGAGCGTGAACACTGGTGGATTTCCAGTAACACATCTGTACTTTTCCTTTGTGTGCTGCCAGCAAAATGAGTTTGAGGAACAGGCCACCAAGAAAGTGGACGACCTGCTGGAGAGCTACATGGGCATCAGAGACCTGGAGCTGGGTAAGACGTCCACGTAGCATTATGCGTTGAATCTTTGTTTGGATGTGAGGCAATGAGCCAACGGAAAGTAGAATTTTGAAAATACTTTTTATTTGCCATAACGTCCAGCCCCCACATTACAAATATACAGCATCTCAACTTCTGGTCAGCTGAAAAGCTTTTTTCCAGAACTTTCCTCCACATCTCTCTGAAGGAGTTTGCTCTGGTTTCATGGTCATTTCATTCATTTCGTTTCATGCTCATAGGAGTAAAGTCCACCTGGAGAATCATAAAAAAACAGGATGACACTCCAGAGAAAATACTTGAGATAAGATTTTTTTTTTTGTCGAGGTCAAGGTCAATAAATCAATCAATTTAAAGATTTCATTAGAAGCCCATTTGCTTACATCCCTACTAATACAAGATCAACTTCTCAAGAAAAGGAATGTAAAGACTATGAGTGGGACACATGCTTTGCCCTTGGCCAGATTTTCAACGTCAATGGCCTTGGATGTTTAGACCTAACATAAAATTGGTTAATGATTTCTCAGTGTGTACCCTGTTGTTTGCCTGGAAGTGATCCCATAAAAACATATCTGGTTGCACATCCTTTCCCAAGCAAAGTTATTAAGAGACAAGTATTGAAAAAATGTCCTAACTGTGCCAATTCAGCTTCATACACCAAGTGGGGAACACAAGTCGTCCTTTTTACTCAGATATTTGTATGTACTTATAATCCTGTTGGTTTACAAAGTATTTTTAAGGTCATATTTGGGTTTATTATTTATAAACTGAGGTAATACTGATAGACAAAGAAGAGATTAAATTATGTGCTTTAATAATATGATTACCTGACTTTATTTAAACATTGTTGAGCATGTTTAAAATATTTTTCAATATGTTTTATTTTGAAAATGTCTATTTTCACATTAAGATGCAGAGTGAGTCCATTTAGAGTCCTCAGGAACAGTCGATGTGTCTGTCACCGTCTGCGTTTGTTGAGTCAGATAAAATGCTAATATTTAGAGTGGATTCTAATAAAGAGGATTGCACTGTGATTTTTCAGTTTACTTAATGTCTTGTGAAAGGGTTTAGTTTTGGATAGATATAAACTGGCATTTTGTCTGTTTATGGCCTGGGAATCACATGATTTAATAGTTATCTAATATCATATCATATGATTCGCAAGCAAAAGGACTTCTAAGTGTTTTTTTGGTGACTGATGCTGTGGGTTTATCTGATGAGGAAGATAATAAACTAGTCATAGCCAACATTTACCTTCATTTGCCTGTGAAATCTTATATCATTATATTATTGTATATATTGTTGTCCCCTTCTTTCTGTAGCAACCACCATCGTGGAAGCAGGAAGAGACAAGAAGAACCCTGATGACTTTGCAGAGGCCTTGGACTCGGTTCTGGGGGATTTTGCTTTCCCTGATGTTTTCTTGTTTGACGTGTGGGGGGCTATTGGAGACGTCAAGAACGGCAAAATTTAGACATTTTTACGGTTTAGATGTTTTGGATAATTTTAAAGTCAGAATATGTTGTTCTGCTTGTACATGAACAGCAGCGTACACAATACGGAGATATACATGCAATATAAAAGTCCTCCCGGTGAAATTATAACTTGAAAAACACTTTGCAATTTAAATATTGTCTAAGTGAGTTACTGATTTTAGCTGAAACGTGCAAACCTGTCATCTCACAATGCATCATTATCTGAGAGTGAAAGTGAAGTGAGAGAGTGCATGCTCTGCAATTTAGTTTTCCACAAGATCATGTCAAACAGGAACTGAGTATGTAATTTCCCATGATAAAACGAAAACAAACAATAAAATTAAGCTGAAGCGCGTGTAAAGCATTTCCTTGGATTTCCATGTGTTTCTTATTGCCTGAAGAAATGAAGGTCTTCTTGGTCACTCACATTTTCCCTTCTTCCCACATTTGCCATGATTTCTGAGGAAGGATTTCTGATTTGTTTCAAAGACAAGATGTAAATATAGTAGACCAGGTTGTTGCAGTCTTTATATTTCAGTATCTCTACCTGTCTCTTCAACAAAGGGAATCAAACTCTCTGTTGGAGTTTGAGAGTTTTATGTTTTCTGGTGCAACAATCAATGGGAATAAAGTATTTTGTCCTATTCTTTGCTGCACATACTGTATAAGCAGGTTAAATGACGAATTGCTACATCAGTATTTCTCTGATAGTGATGCTTTGTTTTCACACTTTGCTTATGATTGCACCTCCTATGAAGACCTGAAAAATGTATGGCACATTTAAGATGTTTAAAAATGTAAGTAAAACAAGTTTGAAATCATAGTTGTCCAGTCTGTGTATGTTTTACAGAAAAGTCCACAAGTCCAAAAGAGTTTTTAAATTTAAGTTTACTTCTATGTAAAAACAGCCACATTCCATTTGTGTTGAGCTCATTCACCAGTTATACTTCATTTCTTATTGGATGATACCGATAAAGAAACCATGACACGTCTCAGCCACCATCAGTGATTGGTTCAGGTGTCAGTGACAATACAATGTTCAAAACAGATCACATGCGGGATCAGTGTGCACAGCTTTCTTACAGAACGATCAAGTAGGATAACAAATACATTGTTTGTCATGATATTCCCCAAATCATCAGACTTAGGTTTGAGATATTTAACACTTGAATTCTGCCACAAGGTGAACATTGTGAGTCTGAGCTGCAGAGGAGATTTGTAGGGAAGAATAACAATAGGACCGAGGCCAAGCAGACTAAAGCAAAGAATGTTTCTGGTTTTAAAAAGACAATGTTCATATCAGGCATCTGTCTTTGTCTTTGATTGCAAGCAAAGTTGAGTCTCGCTCCAATATTGTTCCCTAGACGATTATTGATTAGAATTTTCCTAATTCTAGACCAACTCTGGGTTTAAGAAATTATTGTCTTTGGAAATGTGCTAAAACCAAGGATTACAAGAACAAGATGAGGGAAATATACTTTCTTCCTCAATTTTGGATTTGAATACATTTTAACATTCCGTATTACTCACGTTCGGCAGACGAGTACAGTTCGCTCACTTACTCAATGTAGTTTATATCACATTTGTTCAAATAGCACTTTTCATTTGTTTGAGCAGCACAAATTCATTTCCATTCACTTAAAACTCACAAACATAAAACTGTAGGAAAACCAAACTCTAAGCAGTAAGCAGTGGACACACTTCTATCACCATCACACAGTGATATACAATGATCAGTCACAGTATTAAAACCAGAGTATAACTACGATCACATTTCACAGTAAATATTTTATTTGAAATACTCATGCATTTTCATTTATTGACATTATAAGACTGTATTTTAATGGTCTCATTTTTCTTCTTCTGGCAGACTTGTATACGTCTATGTGGTGTAAGACAGACAAACAGTATGGGAGTTTTGTGTACACGTAAAGTTCGGAAATATTAGGAACTGATCATGCCCAGGTTTTTAATGTTCAAAAGTTGGCATCTTAATAATGTGGAAGCACGTTAAATCCTATTACACATGGTTTTACAGTATTTCTACAGTATATAAAACACAGATATAGTTGTTACAGTTGAAAGTAAAATGAAAATTGTGCACGAGGCACCAGGCTAACACTGGATGACAAATGTTTCAGTTTCAAGCACCACTATGAGATTATCAGAAGTCTGTTTTCATTCTGATGGTCTCCGGATTCACCTGCTCCACCATAAGGCTGAAGATTTGAGGGTTTCCCCCAAAAATGTTCATTTATATACTTTCAGGAAAGGAAGAACACGACAACATTGAGCATGAGCCTGAAAACTGTGAATAATTCTTCATTGGCATCTTCATGTAAATGTGTTCGAAAGGAATAACATCGCACAATGATCACATAAAAACAAAGACCACAGACTGCATCAATAAAATGTTTTAAACTCAAATAGCATAAAAACACTTGACAACAGTGTATCTGAAAAGTGTGATGCTTGTATTTAGCTTCAATTGTTCCTTACAGGCTTGATCATTATACTTTGCTGTGAATTAAAGTGTCGCTATTAATACTGAAAGAAATTTCAATTGGTATGAGATAACACAATCCTTTCAGATAATGGGCATTATCTTTAACATGATTTCTCACATTCTGCTGAAACAACAATTCAAAATCCAAACAATCACGGAGAAGGAGGCGGCGGCTTTAAGGTAGATGGCGGAGTCCCGTTTAATTTTCCCACCTCTTCCGTTTCATTCGATGCCACGGTGCTAGCGATTGAAGAACGTGTAAACCTGCGCACGGTGTCTCTGAGAGACGGGTACAAGGTCATGATGGAGCCCCGGGACCAGTCAAGACGGGGGTAGATTCTCTTGAGAACCGCCCTGCGAAACAGGATGTAAACCCAGGGATCCAGGATCTGGTTTCCGGTGGCGAAGCGCAGCCACAGCAGTAGGTATCTGACCTGGAGTGGACCTCCGGACAGCACAGTTTTTGCAATAAAGATCTGAAAGATTGATAGGGGGGGGGGGGGGGGGGTGCAAACATTTGCAGGAAAGAATGGAAGCAAATAACAACAAAAAGAGTTGAAAAGATGTGAAATGAGGAACAACACGAAAAATATGAAATTAGTTAATGTTTTAAATGCATACAGACACGTGGTAAGTCTATGTCTTATTAGCATTAGCCCAAGAGTCTCACGTGGGGCTAAAACATGCTAACAAGCTCCTTTAGGAAAGACTAACTCCAACTTCCAAATTCAGATGGCGCTTGAACACTTCTATGCTTTACATCCAAGCAGTGCAAGGAAAACAAAACCACTACACATTGTTAAAACCTTGTTGCATGCAAGTGTTGAGATGCTAGGTCTCAGTTTTAGTTAAACAAGCTTTTCTCAGAGGCAGACGTGCTCCAGGGGCTGCCCAGTTCTACACAGTTTGTGTCTCGTATAATTTCCAAGACGGAAAAATAACAAAATCCGAGCTCTGCTCTGAGGAAATGCTTGAGTAACTACATTAAACTACAGTCTGCAGATTGTTAAGCTATCAGGATCGGTGTTGAAATGAAAGCCGGGACACTGACTACGTTTATGCTACATGGACAACAATATCCGATATTAATGGGATTAAGCTAATTGCCTAAGTAACAGTCCACCATGTAAACAGCACTTTCTGATTACCTAAACCCAAATAAGGTCTTAGTCGGAATAAGCAATAATTGAAGTTAGACATGTGCAGTGTTCTGATCTCTGTAGCATTTTGTAGACATGCATGTCTCTTATTCGCATTATAACGTCCTGTTGGAATTCTTACAACAGCTTGATCAAGCATGTCCTGGGTGTAATGGAAAAATATAAAGGAGTTGTAGCTTTTATATATTTCAAAAGAATAATCCCAAAATGATATACGGTAGAATCCTACATAAAACTTGTTCAAATTGGGGTTTTAGAACTGGCAGAATACCATATGTAATGGTATACTGGACATAATAATTGGGCAATCCTCTGCAACATGTGCAGAATATTCTATCAGCATTTCATGTAAACACCGTTACCTAAATAATGTCTTAATCTGGATGAGATCAGTAGTCGCAATATTGCCGTCCATGTAAACGTAGTCAAGTAGACAGTAAATTCACATCAGAAACTATTTCAGTGAAAGGAAAGAAGGGATGGAATTAAATGTACATAGCAGCAGCAATACCGAGATGTACCCAGACAGGACTTCCCCTGAATGAGCTCATGGGTAATGAATTAGAAGCTGAATTGGTGAATCGTGATGAGTAAGTTTCATGGGCATGTGTTTGGAACATGCTGAGCCAACCACAGCCCTGGGTTAGGCTGATGGGAGTGATGATGGGAGTGAGCAGTTGCTGACGGGGAGCTGTGCTATTGTTAAAAACCTAATTCGGCGTTTTTTTATTTACTTTTTACTCGCCTCAGTCGGGACACTTGAAACATGATGTAAATCCATGGGTCAAATATCTGATTGCAGGTGGCCATTCGTATGTGGAACAAAACAATTTCATCTCTTACAGGGGCAGCAGTCAGCGCGCTCATCAGAATAAATATCTGTGCAGGGTGTCACATAACTGAGGTTAGACAGGAAAAATACATTCCATAAGACACCATTGATTGTGAATTGCAAAAATGTGTGTAGAATTTGAGCTGCTGCATTTGATGACTCATGGAGGTAGAATAATAAATAACCCTGCACAAAGAAGCAGAGTTCAAAATTGAGTAAAAGCACAAAAACAGAAAGCCGAGACTGACTCTTGATTGGTTGAGCACACGTGCTTCAAGATGGTAGCCTTTGAATCTTGGATATTTTGGCTTCTTCTTCTTAGTGGGAGGAAGCGGAGACGTATTGTCCTTCTTGATGTCACGTCTGTGGGCTAACCTGGTGTTTGCTGCCATTTTTTACCCATTTTAGTCATGTTTGCCTCTGTGTCAGTTGACAACAGACCCTTAAGGAATGAAAGCTCCAACTTCCTTTAAAGGTGCTGTTTCACCCATGCACCTTAAGTAGAGTCAGGTGTCATCACAAGAAGTGTGATTCGGACTTAGGTCAGATCCCATAGTCAAGAAGCTGAATTGCTCAGAAGAAACGAAGCATAAAGAGGGGAAGTGGAGAAAAGCAGCTTGAGACCTTGTGATGCCTCATTACAGTTCAAACATTTGAGGGGCAGAGTATATAACACCAAGGTCAGGGTTGGATGCCTCCGAGATAAACCATGACTGAAGGTATTTTCATCTTTACATTTTTTTTATAGTTTTTATGAAATAAAAGACTCAAACATTTACACTTTTACGTGATTTGATGCTTCTCTTACTCTCACTGTATATTGTTTGAACATGAATTGAGTTTTCAGTGTATCTATATCACTTTGCATGAAACAGATGTAAACATATTACATGCACATACATAGAGGAGTCCGATTTTATTTAAAATATTAATTATTAAATTATTATTATCAAAAATATGTTGAATACAAACATAAATCCTATTGCTGAATGTATGTTCTTGTATCTGTATTTTCTTTTAAATGTCTGTAAAAAATCTAAAGGTTGGCAGGTTTGTTTTTGGACATTTTTGTACAACTTCTTGACATATATATATATATATCAATATTTTTCAAAGTGTAGGTTGTATTACATTTCGGCAAACTCACCAGGAGGGGGCACCAGCAGCTAGAACCGATCACCATGATCAGGATGAGCTGAACCATCATCTCCACTTCGTGATCTCGGCGCCGCTGGCACCTGTCCTGTCCGCAGCACACCTTGATCAGAGTCACCACGCTTATCGTGTTCAGCAAAAATGACACAGCGATGCATATCAACCCAGTCAATGAGAAGATCAGGGAGAAGACCAGGTCATTTCCCTTAGAGCTGATATTTAAAAAACACCAGGAGCCCGGCATCTGCAAGTGGTAGGCCCCAACGCCCGTTAGGGGCAGCAACGCAATGCAGCCAGCGATAAACCAAACCAGCAACAAAATGGAGATTGTCCGGCTCTTGGTCGCGCTGGAGGCGCGTGTAAATGGCCGATTGATGCCAATGAAACGCTCCACTGCCATGGTGGCACCAAGCAGCAGTGGGCACAGTCCGTAGAACACCATGGACATACCCATGAAGTTGCAGAAATGGCAGTTTGGGTCTAAATTACGCCAATTAAAGTGAGTAACATGGAATGAGACCACAATGGTGCCTGTGACCAGGAGACCCATTAAGTCAGTGAACACCAATCCACCGAGGAAGATCAGGAAGAAGGAGCGCGAGCGGCTCTGCGTCCGCTGGAAGGACCTTACGAGAACTATGAAGGCGATGAGATTAGAGGTGATACCCAGCATCATGAAGATGGATGAGTAGTAGGCTGAGGCGATGGGCATGGTGTAGTTGAATGGAGGGCTGTTCTTGGTGTAGCAGAGTGGGGTGTTGTTTGTGAGCGGCAGGACTGAGGCGTTCATGGTGGCCAGCGGGTGCAGGGGGTTGGCTTCAGATAATTCAAAGATGTATCCACAGCTCCAGTCAGTGGGATTTCATTCCTCTCTTCAACCTCAAAGTAAAGAGAAAAGTAAAGTAAGTACAAAGCGTCATCAAAAAGACAAGGTAAGGCATGCGATACAAATGAGCAGCACAAAAACTGGACAGCTAAGTGTTTGGCTGGTTAAAAGTACTTACAAATACTTGTGTTCAAATGAAGCTGTGTATTTTCTTTGCTCCTCTGAATATGATGCTAATTTGCATTTATTCAATTCTTAATTCTAATACGAGCAAATCGACAGATATATTTAAAGTCATGTGAGGCTGGGCTGAAGCCTAACCCAGCATGCACTTGGAAAGATGAATGGAAAGCATTTTTATTGGACCAGCCATATTCACTTAGGTATTTGGTGAGACTGAAAACGTCTGTGCAATAAAGTCTAACCCTGTTAAAAAAGAGTTGGTCAGATGATCAAACAAGGTTTAGATTAGCCAACAGTCCGGCCAGAGTGTGCAAACCACTCTATTTGGAACTAAAGCTTAAAGTCAGAGCACGCAAGATTTTAAATTTGATTTAATAATTTGATTTAATGAACTGATAATTCCTTGTCATAGAGAATAAAAGTGTGCATGCAAAACTACAGAGGTCAAATTGAAGCAGGAAATTGGCCTGTAAACTGTGATGGATGGTTTGTGCCATTAATTTGCCTTTTTCCTTCATCTTGTCCTTTTGATCTGGTGCTTTTAAAAATGTCAGATCGTCTGACTGCTCAAGTCGTTTCTTTAATCCTACATCTTTCTGGCAATTCTCCGATGCAAAGTTGACTAATGTACTTTGTGAGTGCACTTATTGATAAGATAGACAATAAGTACAGAACTAAGACCCAAGTTCTAACAAACCAAAGTAGCCTTTAAAAACCATTCTTTTATTCCAAAGCATCTTGGCCTAGAGTAACTACATTTTGAGGATGGACATGTGAGCTTCTATAAATTCAATGTAACCGCTCAGATAGAGTAAAACTCATACAAACGCAGTAGAGCACTGGAGAGAGTGACATACTGAAACCAAAATTAAACAGAGTTGGAGAGCTGGCATATCCTGGCAGGAAACGCAGTTATTTTATGAGAACAGTGCTGATGGAGCCACTAACCGGAAACAATGTAAGGGCACGTTGGGTCTGTCCCCAGTGGCCTGTCCCCACATGTCCTTTCACAGTCACATTGTAGGAGAGTGCCTTCAGGCAAAGTGGAACTATCGGGTTACACCAGGTAAATAGTGAGGTGAAGGAGAAACAAGTTGGGAAATAAATAATCATGATGATTTAAGTTGAAAATATTAGTTTCATGGAATAGCATATATATATATAAATACTGATCCTAACTATTTTATCCTGAAATAAGGTAAACAGGAAAAATGTAACATGCACAATGTGAGAGACTAGAAGGATTCCACTGAATCTGAAACTTAAAATCTAAAACGGTAGTCTGTGCAAATATAATGGTAATGCTATGTTGAATATCTAAAAAGTCCTCCCTTATATTATTGATATTTTTATAATGTGGGCTTAACTTCCTGCGTGTGATTTTAGAGACAATTGTAATGCAGCAAACGGAGCAATTCTCAGAATTCTGCATGTATAACACATAACAGGAAATAATATGAATTAGACTGAAAGTGAAAGCCGCAACTTATGTTGACACAATAACAAGAAATCCTGTCATAAAAAGCCCATGCTGGATTCCTGTATATAAAATAACTTGTAACTTGTCCAGGTATTTTCCATATTGTCTGGCCAGATGTGTGGGAAACACCCTGGACTACAATGACTAGTGAGGATAACACATTTAGTTACCAGATCTAAAAAGCAGCAGGAAACACTTTATTGCGCAAACAGCACAGGCTTGATTACATCGTCCTTCTCGAATCTCCTATTGCAACCTTTCCGAGAATAAGTGAATTACTATGAACAAGACTTACAATGAGAACATAAATGTATCGATGTTTTCGGCTCAATGCAAAGTTAATATGCAAAGACGCAGCTGTGCACTGCTGCCTTGAACGCTGCCACAGGGTAACTGGTACTCTGCCATCAGACAAAAACAGTTCAGCAGCACCACAGGAAAACAACCAAACAACTGTCTCTTTTGTTTTGGTCGGCCCCAACTTTCAATTAAATCTTAAAAGTAATGATCCTTAAACCATAAACACTCAAATTCCACAGTCATTCATCTCTATCAGTGCAGTCCCTCTTCAAACAGGACCCGCGCTGCAATATCCCTACATTCGAGTATAATCATGGGAGACGTCAAAACTCCGGCTTTGATTTTAAGTGAATTAAAAACAGATCATAAAATCTACCTATTACTTTGTTGCCCACGTGTACATTACATCGGAAATTGGATTTGGCACTTTACAAATGCAGAATTCATATGATAACACCACAAAAGCCCCGACAGCTGGTTATTATATAGCCGAGTAAAATTAAGAGAATGAAGTCATAATGTTTGAAGAATAATGTCATTTTTTTTTTATGTTAAAAGGAGGATATAAGCCTGTTGCTTGTGTTCAAATGAGGAATGTGGAGCTCCACTTCATAGGGTTTACAAATGAATAATAACATCAGCACCACAGGACTTTGAGTTGTAGAAACAACCACAGAAGAAATCATCTGTTTGAAGTTATCATTGCTTACATCTGTATGATATTCAAATGTTTTTTGTAGTTTCTTTCTGCAACTGATTATTAAGATGTCGGATCCAAAAGGAGTGGAGGTTCTCATTGCTCCTTATGTGCTATGGGATTATATATTTTTTACTCATTAAATTATCTTGTTTTTCTTCAGGATGTCTGTAATACTTAATTTTTGACTTTCCGGAAAGTAGAAAACTTTCAAATGTATGAAGTGAAAGGAAAGTGTTGCATTTTCCACAGTAACTGCATCATAACAACATCATTCCATAATCAGCTCTGGTGCCACTTAGAACCTTTTGAGAGTGCTATTAGACAAAGTGCCTGTTAGCGTCTGCAGCCATCTTCCAAACTGCGTCATTAAAACGGTCAGTAGTTCTAACTAATGGGAAAAAACATATAATTATGAGGAGAGTGTACTGAATGGCTCGGAGACGTTCCTGAGTGGAGGGTTGGTTACTGTCAGGGGTTTTATATTTATTTATTTTATTTTTGTTGGCCGAGAGACATTAAAAGGGTTTGTTTTCAAATGCGAAACAGATCGGCATCTTCAAGGCAACGTCCTTGCATCTGGTTTGTGGTTTGGAACATTTATACTCTACATGTGGTTTTTAATTAAAACAGTTTGAAGAATTTTATATGGTCATAGTTCTTGATTACTGTTAATGAGGCCCTGTTATAGGGTTTTTTCATATTTGTGCTTTTTAAGCCTATAAGTCAATGTGTAAACATTGACTTATGAAATACTGGATAAAAACTAGACCCTATAAGTCAATGTGTAAATATTGTAAACATCTATAAAAACTAGACCCTATAAGTCAATGTGTAAACATTGACTTATAGGGTCTAGTTTTTATCCAGTATTTCCAAGAAAGCTCTGTTATCAGCCTGACTGGTGTAAAAGTATTTATCAGTTATCTCGACAATGATTAAATCAGGTCTCGAAACGTAAACACTGCTGATCTGTTGCCTTTTCCCTTTTAAAGTCACTAGGTTTAACTTGCAGGGGATTTTTTTGATGGGTTTATTTGGTGTGATGGTGACTTTCACTTCCTGAGGAGACAGTGTGAAATATGAGAGTTAAGAACGGTGGCCCTGAGAGCACAACCCTTTAGCTTCAGAAAACATTAAGAGAACATACAGAAAACATCATCAATTTGAAAATACACACGTCATAACCGAATAGAGAAATGCACTGCAAGTGGCACACATGATGGAGGATGGGCGTGTTTGGAACATGCTTGTTGATCAATTTGTGACTTTATTGTATTTTCTGCAGTGGAAGCTTCTTCTAAAACTTTCCAGGATCATTTCCAAAGTAACAAAACTCAGATGTTTTGGTTTCTGGCAAATGAAGCGAATAAAAAAGGAATGTGGAATTTGATGCTGTAATCTGATGCTGTCTGGATTGTATTTGAACTGTTTCTATGTGCACACAGGATCTTAGATACTGTATTGTGTTCCTCTGTATGTTTTACAGATGTGGGTGGAGTTGCATAAATAAATACGGATCTTGAAATGGTCTATTGGTTTAAGTAGATATGAACTTACCACCACAGACGCTCTTTCGAGGACCAATTCGACTCTCAGTTGGACGGTTCTCTGTGCTCCATCTCCTCTGCACTCGTAAGATCAATAATACCACGCACAACTATCACGGTAAGAGGACGGGGGAACATGTCACACACGCGAGTCCCATCTGATGGAGTTAAAGTCTTACACAGCGTCCCACAGGAGGCTATCAGCAGGAACCCCTGGTCATCTCCACTCCCTTCCCCCAGCTGTGTCCTCTCCTACAGCGGCTCAGATACTCATCTCTCCCCTTCCCCTGGTGCATGCCTCCAGCTCCACTTCACCACTCCCCGGAAAAGACGAAGGGGACGGGCTGGGGGACGACACCACTCTGTGTTTCAGGCAGGAGAACGAGCAGCAGAGGAATGTCACCATGCATCACACTGGAGATGCTTAGTGGTGAACAGTGGGGAAGGGGGCGGGGGCATTTATCTCATGTTTGTTTTGTAAATACTTATTAATCTTGTACATGTGTAAATGCTTGTGTTTGCGAGGTGGGTGGAACAGAACACTTGTTTATATCGCTTAGACTGTGGTTAGAAGTGGTCAGTACAAGATACTTCAATACATGTGAAACTGAGCCTTTTTTGGACAATAAATATATTTTTTACATTATATTATATAACTGTAGGGAGTCTGAGGACTGATAACTATGATTTATTTTGTAAAAAATGTCTGCATCTTTCTTAAGTTCTCAGCTGATGTGAGACTTATCAAATGGGGACATCAGCCTCATTAAAAGGACATTGACATTAGAACAAGACTATAATGAAACAAGAGCTGAACGGCTCAACATGCCACCGGCAGATGTTTGTAATTTTTTGTTGCACAATTGAGATAAAATAAGATTTTGGACAGCTTACACAGCAGAGTAACTTCAAAGACACGTGTGATGCAGATGTGGATGATAGCCTCTGAGTGTTCTCTCTCTCTCTCCGTCTCTCACACATGTTTGTAATTCTATTTTAGGGATATATAGTGATAAGTGACAAAATACATTCCCTAGTCCCTTACCCTAACCTTGTCTGTTCTTATATTGTTACGACCCGGCACAGGTGAAAACCCAGTCGCAGCATGAAGAATGATATTCCCCTCTTCTCAGCTCCTAAGAACCACTAGCAACAAATTATTACAGCTCGTTTAAAGTTGGACTAAAACTCGTTTTTTGCTTCGGGGTGGGCCAACAGCAAAACAACAAACAAAAACAAAAAATTAAAGAAACAAAAAGACAAGTTATTAACCTAACTTCTAATCCAAAAACAGGAGAAAACAAGGGCTTAACAAAAATTTGGTCTGTCAAACGGGGCTGGTACATCAAGCAACAGATCTTAACACATTTCACAAGTTATGATTCTGGCCGTGGCAAGAGGTGCGACCACGGAATTTGGGGGAAGCCGTCCTCTTCACCTGAAATCTTGGAAGCTGGAACCAATCAGCTCCCTGTAAACAAACCTTCACACTCAGTCAATCATCCACCCAGTCAGTCATTGAGCTAAATACACCTGCAACACATCACACACAAGCACCACAGCAGAGAGATGGACAGAGAGAGAGAGAGAGAGAGAGAGAGAGAGAGAGAGAGAGAGAGAGAGAGAGAGAGAGAGAGAGAGAGAGAGAGAGAGAGAGAGAGAGAGAGAGAGAGATCCACAACACAGGCACAGTATTAAAACACATACACCGATGCATAGGATATTTTATAAGACCTCAGGATCGTAACACCATCAAAACTAAATGCCTAACCCTAACCCTTAAACCAAGTCTTAACCTTCAACAGCCCATTGTAAAAGTGAGGACCGGCCAAAATGTCCTCACTTTCCGAAAATGTCCTCACTTTGTAAGGGTCCATGCTTACAATGGTCCTCACAAAGATATAAGTACAGGAACAAACACACACATGTTTGCCCATCTATTTTAGTGAGGCCACTTCTAAGCCTAAACCCTGAAAGCAAGTCTGAACGGACAAACAACCAATTAAAAGTGGGTCCGAAAGTGAGGTCCGGCCAAAATGACCTCACAAACATACCTGTACGAGTACAGACACACACAGTTTGCGCAGCGGCACTGCATTAACTTCCATTCACTTTGGCCAAACCCAATCCCTCGTCTAACCCGTGACCAATTTATCTTAACCACAACTACAATTGACATCTGTCCCAAATCTTAACAACATTTTCTCTCATTAGGACCAGGCCTTGGTCCCCATGAGGTCCTAACAGGGTCAGTGTTTATGTTGGAAAAGGTCCAAAGGAAGAATTTACACACACAAACACACACACACACACACGCACACACACACACACACACACACACACACATACGCAAATGGACTATTACCAGTGTCAGTTTCTTCTTCCATTGTGTTGAAAGAAGTGAATCAAGTTGTCAATTGCTTTTGATAGAGAGCTGTCGTCTGATGCTCATGGAGCAGATCGCTGCATTAAGCTTCAGCTGAGACACATTACAGAAAGTTACTTATTCAAGGCTGAGCAGCACAAATGGATCTCCATCAGCCAACCCTCACTCTACTCCACTGGTTCAGTTACTAAAAAAATGAACTCAGTGTCTAAGTTCACTGTCAACTTTGTTTATTGTGTGACCATGATCTTTGCTGCGAGTGTCTAAATATAACCATGATAACATTTGATAATGCTGAAGTCACATGTGAACATTGTAGCCAACTTCAAGATCAGATCATTTGACCAAAAATCTTGTCAGAATGTCTTTTCTAATACAATAAAGATCAAAGAATATGTGATTTGCCAAATACAAAAATTAAATCTCCTAATTACATTAATAGAAGATGTAATTTGGTTTCTGACAAAACATATGAGCTGTTGTAAATTAGCTTTTATCAGTGGATTTTTACATGACTGCTCTGCTCCATATTTAATACATTTATCCACCCATCATCTATAATGCTAATCATTTGATGAGCTTATGTTGCTGGTTACTTGTGTTTCTCTAACCCTTTTCGTTTTTTCCATTATTCTTAAATAATGTTGTATTGTTTCATCTGCCGTCTGATTTTAGATTTTCCATTATATTATTTGCTGTATTTGATTTTCAATGGCAATGTACTTAATTGCTCTTGTCTTCGATGCTTTGTATTCAGATTTTTTCTTTTTGTGAAGCACATTGTTACAGCTGTTTTGACATGTGCTATATAAATTGAGTTATCTTCATTATTGTTTTTATTAGGGCCTGAGCATCGAACAGTGGGAGGCCCTATGGAAGTTGTAAAGATTGTTATTATTATAATTTTTTTTCTTACATTACAAAAATCATCACCAGAGGACACGATATTGTCATGACTCCACTGTGAATTGTCCTATCAAATTTCAATTTCTTTTAACTAGTTGTAATGTTTGCTTCCTTTTTTGACATATATTTGCATGTAATTATGAAAACTGTTTGTTATGAATATTTATAAATAAAAATCCCAAACAACAACACAATTTTAAAACCCAAAACTCAAGCAAGAACCGCAAAGCAGTAAAGTGCAACATATAAAAACGAACCTCGGCACAGCGGGTGGTTTTACTTCACTAAGTTGCGGCTGAGCTCCGGGGGCAGTGTGGATGTTTTCCTCCGACAAATGCAGAACCGATATTCCCTCATCTAATCCTCGTGCGGCAGATGAAAGGGGTCGGAGATAAGGAGTGGAACGCTGAAGGTCCAAATAACCACAATTTAATGCACACAAACAATCCTTTGGGCTTCACCAAAGGTATATGTGTAAAGACTCTTGGGAGAAAACCGATGACAAGCAGAGTGAAGCCAAGATTAGAGGTGTAATGTTGAAGAAACCAGTTTTGCTCCATCATGCATTTACTACAGCAGAGCCTGTGGAAACATGTTTGTTAGGATCATGGCCTGATTTAATGCTCTGGAGCTACTTCACAATGGTTCCTTGTCATTAGTGTGTCTTCCTATAACACAATATAGTCACTTTTTATTGTGCGTGTGCTGGACATTGTTTTCAAAGCTTGTTATATCCAGTCTATAATGCAGGGGAAAGTTTGTGTTCATCCTTCCCGGTTTATCTGCAGTCAGGATTTTTATAGTGAATTTTCTTGCATAAGATGAAACTAAAATTACTTTCTTACTGTTCATGTGTGTGGCTTATATATGAGTTGGAATGATGGACCCTTTTTATATATTTTACATGTAGGCTATGTCTGTTAATCACCTGACACAATCATCAGACCCAACTTCACAACTTTTCAAAACAAAAGCCCTTTAATTCATCTCGATACAAAGCATTGCAACAACAAAAGGAATGATGTGCTTCTACTTTGAAGACCACTTGTTAAACAGGAAGTACTTCTATGAAGGTTGTTGCCATCAAGAAAATTAGCGAGCGATTGAAGCACATTTCCATGACGTGAATTGCAATTACAATATTTTCATTGTGTTCTGTGTTAAGGGACCAACCACTACCACGTATTCCAGCAGATAATAATACTAGTACGTCTCATTATTGTTTCATCCTGTTTGTACTACAACAAAAAACAATCAATGAGGTTTAGAGACCACAGGGCCTTTTGAAAAATAAAGTAAAAAAGGAACAAACAAGAAGCAGGAGAAGAAGGTCAGCGCCGACCACATCTCTCTTTGTAGTGGCCCCGCTGTTCCCTGCTCCCGCGGAACTGAAGCCCCAAGCTGCTGAGAAGGGACAAACAGGTGCTGCTCAGCTGAGCTCCAAACTGGTCTATTTGGTATCTAATCGCATTAACGCTCAGCTGCTAATGTCCTCAGGTTGAAACTTTAGTTCCTCATCACTGGTAGTTGGCGAGCGAGACGCGATTTCTGTAGCAAACAATGATGGAGGTTTAAATGGAGCACGGAGCAGTGCACTCGACAGTTTGAGGTGCAGACAGATGCAAACCATCAAGGCTGCAGAAGTCTTAAAAACATGCAGATGAATGAAAACAACATGTGACCAGAGCAGATGAATGAAAACAACATGTGACCAGACAGCGCTGCACGAAGGAGCTGTGATTACTCGATCATTCATTCAGCTGTGGATGTGTTTTCGTCACATTCGCCTATTTTTACACTCAGATATTTTGCTAAAACAAAAGTTGCAAAGTTCCACCAAACATCAGGGCCTCAGCTCTTCAGACAAAACAGTGTCCAGATATAGAATGAGTAGGTGCAGGTTGCGAAGAAAGACGAAAACAGACTAAACTGAACGATGGTCTGATGCTCTGCTGGATCGTTCAATTTCCTCTCGACCTGCTCTTGTATATTTTACCTAAAGGTCTTTTAAAAAATAAATCTGTTGGATATAAACAATATCCAACAGACCTGAAGCAACAACAGACTTTCAACAGTTTCCAGACCATTTTATAACTCATTGACTGACAAAGGATTTCGTCTCTGAAACCTTTCCCCAGCTAAATCCTTTCATAGACAAGACGTAAAACTTTCCACTCTTGATTCCAGACTTAACTTCAGTCATTGGTCTGGGAAGAGAAATGAGATGGCTTTTATAAACTCGTCTTACCAGAGATACCAGAAGGAAATACCAGAAGGAGTATACATGGGAGCAGTATCTGGAGAGAGAAAATGTATACTTCATCTACTAAACAACTATTATCTATTAGCTCAATACATTTCTCCTCTGTCTCACCTCTTTGGATACCTACTATGTATAATCTTAACATGATCTCAGTGGTGAGACTTATTTTGCATTCAGTATAATTCCCTATTTAAACACACTTACTGTTATGAATACATTTATTATTCTCAGAGCAAACAAATGACAGACGTTTACCTTTCCATGAAATGCATCTGCACATAGGTTTATTTAACAGCTATAGGCTCAAAGAGACCTGAATAAATTAACTGTCGTCTTCTTTTTTTTCTTCTTCTGAGGTTTCACCATGAGAAGAATCAATAAATCAGTTATTAGAACAATTAAATGAGCACAGGCAAAACCACAGGCACAGGCTACAGTTTAGGTCCTACTAAAAGCTCTCCCGACTTCCAAAGCCTCCTCCCCGGGTGTAAAATTAAGAAACTTAAGCAATGATATCATGACAATAGATAACAGCAGCAATAAATATAACAAATACAATTCACAGACGTATATTTAGTGTTAATTGAACTGATTAAGACCACCTGAAAGAAGCATTTATGCAAGATCGAGTGCTGGGGAATATATTTTAGAAATCCACACAGAATTTTAAAAAGAAATATTTAACCCTTACCCTAAGTGTTATAAAATAAAACCAGATTGAGATTTACAATCTAACCCTACTGAGGTCAGTCAAATATCATAAAGGTGTATATGAATATATCATTGTGCAGGCATGTTTGATATAGTGTAACTCTAACCCCAAGACAGATCAGTTTAAAGTAGAATATTTAATCTGAATAAACTGCAGATCAACAAGAATTGAGGAAAACAGAAGATCTAAAGGACAAAAGGAACAAGGCTGAACTCAGCAAGGAGCTGATCAGAAGCAAGAGAACAAAGAACTGAGAGCACAGAGGCTAAATACACCAGGAGAGGCAGAGATAACTGCAACAGACAATCACCCGAGTGGGAAGCTAGAGGACAACAGGAAGTTAAACCACAAACACAACATCAGAAACGTCAAAACAGGAAATAAAAGTTCAAACAGTGAAAAAGTCCAGGAGAATCCACAGTTGTTGTCAGACTGCCTGAGGTAAAACACTTTCAGATTTACCCATTGAAATGATCATGATACGTGTGTATTTTGCATTGACATGGTGAAAATGTTTTAATACACGTCCAATATCTTTTTAAAACATTTCTCTTGTGTTTTATTCTCTTTACTAAATCAAAAAAATTGTTATGTCAGTTACTCCTAGGTACACACATGAGGGCCCCCTGGGATAATGGTTATCTTGTGTCCTTGGCTGAGAAAACAAAGTACTAATGTCTGCCCGAGAGATTCAGATCATAACATTACCGACCATTCTGAAACATTTAAATCACAATTAACTTTGCACCATTAGTCTCCAACCAGTGGGTTTGCAGTAAAACTAGTTCATCTTGTTGTACTTTTCTTACTCAGATTCACAATAACCCAGTAAATCAAAGGATTTCCTCGACCGAATACAAGTGTTTTATTTAAAACTCACCACAGAAACACATGTCCTCTTTCAATGTCTCCTGCATCCATCATACTTCCAACGCTAACCTCTCTTTCTCACAAACACACAAACACACAATAACAAAAACTTTATCCCTAAAGCCAAATTCATGGTTCTGTGTTCAAGCTAGTGTGTGAGTCGCTGATTTGTGGTCCGCCTATTTGACAAATTCTCTGGCGTCTCTGCTGACTTCAGAACAATGGCGAGTGTTACTCAGCGGTTAGTGTAGGAGTTGGAGCCAATAGATGTTGAAGAGCAATAACATTGTCTTAAAGCACTGCAATGAACAAAAGAAAGACGTCGTCCGTGTTCGTACCTTCAACTCAATTCAAAAATGGCGGCGAGTTAGCCGGAGATGCGATGCTCCCAAGCGGACCAATCACAGGGCTCTGTGTAGAGTACTCGTCGACACGTAGACTACGGCGTAGCCTTGACGCAGAAGCATGAATTGGGCGTCGTCTTCACATTTGACTTAAAAAATAATAACTTTTAAGGTATTATTCTCTGCATTTCCCTGAGCACCAGTGTTCCCAGTAGTATTATTAACCCAACTTAACCTTAACCATGACCACTGCATTCCTTACCAGCAACTCAGAACGGAGGTTTTGCCTCAAGAGGACTTTTGTCTCCCAAACACACAAACACACACACGCACACACACACACACACACGCACGCACACACACACACACACACACACACGCACACACACACACACACACACACACACACAGTACATCTGTTTATTTTATTTCTGTAGTCGACACACATCTATCTACAGTGCACCAGCCCTGGAGCCGGCTGCTGCCTCTTTACCCTAATGAGCTGTAAACGTGTAGAGCAGACGATATGGAGCACCAGAGCTTCGTGGGAAAACGACTGCCTGAACTTTGCCTGAACTCAGCCAGAGGGTCGTACATGTGGCAAACGTCTCCATGGAAGCAGCGCAGACACAACAAATATGTTTTATTCTGCTATTAAAAACTAGAAGCAAGGCAACGATGGATTCGACAATACGGGGCCCCGAACAAAATGCCTGTAAGAGCTGCAGATGATTTTCTCTTGGTCACCTGATGGATGTGAACGTACCTTGAAAAGAAAATAGCTGGAAATAGAAGGTCATGCAGGCATGTTGGAGCCGACATGTAAGGGCCAATTAGATGAAAGGCAAGGGTCACATGGTTGGTACATGGTGCCATAAACCTGTGTCTGTGAAGAGAGAAACATTCTTTCATCACAACTACTATCTAAGGATATTTGACACATTTCATACATTTCAGTGTTGTCATTTTGCTTACAGTTTTTTTCAGTCGCTAACAAGCATTTTTCTAAACACATTTTCAAAACTCTAAACACGATTAGCACAACATCGGTCCTTTGTGGCCATACCATTCACACATTTCATGTTGTTTTCACACAATATGCAGTCAGTGAACACATTTATATAATGCTTACATTTTCTTAACAGACAAGCTATACCTCCAAACAAAATTATGGATTGTTTTTGTATTATTTACAAATGTTAACACACAACATCCCACAATTGCAAACACAATATTCCAAACCTTAGATACAGTATAAAAACCTCTGCTTCTGTAATACAGTAATATCAGTTCTAAAACAATATATCTCAGCTGATAATAAACAAACAATTGAATAATTGACACACAGCTGATGTATGCTGGGTATATTGGGTCAACCACAGCTGATTCCACTCTGGCTTAGAATCAATGGCATTACTAAAAGGAGGACTTTGAGTAGTGATGTTTTTGGAAACAGAAACCGAAAAAGATGTCTGGACGAGGAAGAGTTAGAGCAAGGGGCCCAGGGAGAAGAGCAGGCCCAGTGAGAGGAGCAGTGAGAGGTGTAGTAGTGAGAGGAGCAGGAGTAGTGAGAGGAGCAGGAGTAGTGAGAGGAGCAGGAGAAGTGAGAGGAGCAGGAGTAGTGAGAGGAGCAGGAGTAGTGAGAGGAGCAGGTCCAGGGAGAAGAGCAGGCCTAAGGAGAGGGTGGCATTCTAAGGGCTACAAGGGCAGTGGTGAGTGATGGAATTCGTGCCACTATCATTGACCATGTGATAAACCACAGTCTTTCACTAAGGGAGGCTGGTGAAAGAGTACAGCCCAATTTGGGGCGCTCAACGGTTTCGTCAATTATACGCATCTTTTAACAAACCAACAGGTAAGTTTGCATTTTACATGGATTGTTTCTATTCTCACTTGACATGTCAATGAGGCCATACAGTAATGCATATGTTGATTTTTTTTGTCCCTCAAAAGAATGCAAGGTCTTCCTCCCTCTGGGGGAAGAGGTAAGCTCCTTAATCATCAACAAGAGCTTGCCATAGTAGATATGGTTGTTGCAAATAACGCAATTAAACTGCATGAGATTCAAAGCAGAATTTTGGAGGACCAAGAAATATTTCACAATATCAATAGCATCAGCCTCGCAACCATTACGCGGACATTGTCCAAACACAGAGTGCGGATGAAACAGCTCTACACTGTTCCCTTTGAGAGGAACAGTGAGCGAGTCAAGTTGCTACGACAACAATATGTCCAGGTATAGTGTGTATATTCAATTCAATGTACAGTTCTATAAGCTTTGCACTTTTCAAGTAGGTAACCTACTCAGTAATAGGTTACAGTACTGTATGGTATATAGTACTATAATGGCATGATTTACATAAATTTTGTTTCAGAGAGTTATGGAATTGGAGGCCAACCAGGCCCCTCATGAATTCGTATACGTGGATGAGGCAGGATTTAATCTGGCCAAAAGGCGTCGACGTGGAAGAAATGTCATTGGAAAAAGGGCCACAGTTGATGTTCCTGGACAGAGAGGGGCAAATATCACTATGTGTGCGGCAATTTCAAATGCAGGATCACTCCTCCACAAATGTCAGGTTGGACCTTACAACACCGAGCGCCTCCTTGCTTTTCTCGATGATCTCCACCAGCGCCTGGTTCCAGAGCAGGATCAGGAGGGTGAAAACAGGAGGACCTTCGTTATCACCTGGGACAACGTGGCCTTCCATCACTCACAAGCAGTTACAGCATGGTTTGAGGTCCACCCAAGACTGATTCGTCTATTTCTTCCACCCTATTCACCTTTCCTCAACCCCATAGATGAGTTCTTTTCTACATGGAGGTGGAAAGTCTATGACCATCAGCCACATGACCAGTTGTCCCTCCTTGAAGCCATGGATGCTGGCTGCAGGGACATCACAGTTGATGATTGTCAAGGGTGGATCAGGCATTCCAAGCGGTTTTATCCAAGGTGTATCGCCTTGGATAACATCAGATGCGATGTGGATGAAAACTTGTGGCCTAACCCTGAAGATCGCAGGGATTAGATAAAGGAATTTTGTGCTTTTTTTTAGCTCTCCCTTTTTACTGGGCTTTTTGCTGTTGCTTTTTTGTTCATGGATATTTTGTTAACTTTACAGTAAACAATACTGTAAAACGTTTTCTGTTGTATCATACTGTAAACAGTATTTCTACTATACCTCCTGTAGTAAACAGTAAAGAAAAAAAAACTGATTCGCTTTTTACTGGAATGCTTTTGAATGTGAACATTACATGTGGATATACAGTACAGTTCCCAACCAAAAAAGTTGGCGTAAAAAACAGTGGATTGCATGTTTTGCATGCAAATACCTGTAAAACTGAAACATAAAAGTCTATGCAGTTTTTGTAATGTCCACAATAGCCAGTATTTTGAAACCTGGTGTACTTTGATTGGCTGCATGTTCCTTGTGAAGTGAAAACAAGAGTTATTCTTTGAAAGAATAATTTCATTTTGAGTCAGATGTCCAGTGTTTTGGTAAAGTTAGTGTGTGCAGAGAAAGATGTCTTCTATTTTGAAATGAAGAGTTAGTATATAGTTAACAAAATGTGCTTTTGAGAAGAAAATGATCTATTTGGCCAATTGTGTTTTGTAGGTGTAAGTCTGTGTTAAGAGTTTAGAAAAAGTATTTTAAGTATAGGTAAGCGCTCGTTAGCGATGGAAAAAAACTGTAAATGAGGCACATTGATGGGACTCATGTCAGGATTGCACAGGAATGTGTAGAGCCTCATAGGATGGTGGATCGTGGTCTAGATGGTTGCTGAGCATGGACTGTGCTTGCAGCGGGACTGCTTGGCATGTCATGTTGGGGTTGTCCTTCGGGATGTCTACCCTCATCAAATGCTGCTAGAGACTTTGATTATTGATGATGTTTTCCTGCACGTGGCATCTATTGCACTTCTGTCCGTCCTGGGAGAGGGATCCCTCACATGTGGCTCTCTCTGAGGTTTCTACATATTTTTACCCTGTTAAAAGGGTTTTTAGTAGTTTTTCCTTACTCTTGCTGAGGGTTAAGGACAGAGGATGCCACACCCTGTTAAAGCCCTATGAGATGAATTGTAATTTGTGAATATGGGCTTTACAAATAAAATTTGATTGATTGATTGATCATAGTTGACCCGCAGTGCAAAGCAGCGTCCAGGTGTCATTTTGTGAATTCATTGTAGTTTTCGGAATAATCTGAATATGTGTTGCTGACTCTGCAAATTCACATGAGCATTCAAGGTACATTATCTGCTGACCTCATCACCTTTCAATCAACATATCTACAATAATGTTACTATCAACTCTAAAATAGAAGCTTTTAAAGTCAACTTGTCAAATTTTACACTATTAAGAACATATGTACATATGTACATATGAAAACTGAATGTCCATCTCTCACACGCGCTACAAACATTATAACTTCTATCCAGTAAATACATTTTGGAGCAGGCGTTTAAAATTATTTACATACCTGTAACGTCTGATCCCTTTTTCTTTGCTATTGATGTTGTTTGAAAATGGGCCCTTCAGCTGATTTCAGACTGACACTATCATCAGGTTCCAATCCAGTTGTAACGTAACTTCAATATAAAACATCATTATTATTATGATTATGATTATCTTGATTATTATGATTATTAGATATTATATGCACTTGCACTCATTTTGTGGAGGAGGACGTGTTGGTCTTAAACTGAGGTGTGGTCAGGTGTTTGTGCTTTGAATTTATGCTCTTGTCACATTTTGTGTGGCTGAGACAAAGTCAGACCCAACAAGTCCACAGTGAAGAAACTACAGCAAGCAGAAGGATGAAATATCTGAAATATACTAAATGGACCTCATCACGTATTTCACACTCAAAACAAAGCAATTCAAACTTAGTATCAGTCACAGCAGCTTCACTTCAAGTATAATATATAAACAGTTTATGCTCATAATGCTTTCATTATGCTTTCATTTTAAAATAGCTTTGTTGTCCACTGGAAAGCTCTGCATGATGCTGCCTGGTCCCTGATACAATAATGACCTCACAGTCCAGTAACACAGAGGAGACAGTAAAGCAGTGAAAGTGTCACGTTGTAACAGAGGAGGTTGTGATCTGTCTTTAAAAAGATTCATAGTAAATGAAAGATGAATAAACCGGGCTCTCCCTATCGTACAATACCTTAAATGGACTTTTTTTTTTACGTGAATTGAATCATATCAGCCAACATAAATAATTGAATACAAAGGCAGAGGACTCGGAGTCCAATAAAAATAAATGGATTCAATGTGATGAATACAGAGTTTACGGGTAAATGATAATATTATGACCCAAATGATCAACTGCAAACAATCCATTATAACTCACACACTGGTTAGTGTGCTCATCTTTGTTTTCCACTTCCAAATAAAGTGAGGTTGTGCAGGCCCGCTCAGCTTTTGGCTTGTTTACAGTCGGGATGATTGTTGGTCTTATTAACCTGTTGAACCTTTTATTGTGTTGTGAAATCTCAGCACTGTCCCTGGTCCTTACAGCGTTATCATAACAGCGAGAGCCGAGGGCTGCAGCTAAGAAAACAGGACTAAATGGTACTAATCAAAAGCTTCTCTTTCAGCAAACAACTCTGTGTGACTACTTTCTATTGTGTAATTTATATAGATGAGATGATTAAGGGGTGGCACGTTGCCCCAGAGGGTTCTGGGCTCAAACCTGACGGCCAACCAGAACCTTTCTGTGAGGAGTTTTCCTTTTCTCCCTGTGTCTCTGTGGGTTCGGGTATGAAAGCTTCCTCTCACAGTCCAAACACACACAGCGTAGGTTTAGTGTTGACGACAACTTGCCCGTGTACGGCTCGGAAAACAAAGTTTCAATAGACCTGATGAACCTGAACCATGGTGTAGTTTGTTTGCAGTGGGAGAACTTTCGGACTTTCAGACAAATTGAAACCCCCAGCCAGTCAATGGCGACCAGCACAGGATGTACCTCTTACCCAGTGTCACCTGGGAGTGGCTCTAGACTGGATAGAAAGACGGATGGATAGAGTGATAGATAGATAGATGGATAGAGGGATGGATGGATAGATGCATAGATGGATAGATGGATAGATGGATGGATGATAGATGGATAGATGGATAGATGGATAGATTGATAGATGATAGATGGTTAGATTGATAGATGATAGATTATAGATAGATGATAGATAGATGGATGATAGATGGATAGATGGATAGATGGACAGGTGGATGGATGATAGATGGATAGATGGATAGATGGATAGATGGATGGATGATAGATGGATAGATGGATAGATTGATAGATTGATAGATGGATGGATGATAGATGGATAGATGGATAGATGATAGATGATAGATGATAGATGATAGATGATAGATAGATGATAGATAGATGGCTGATAGATGGATAGATGGATAGATGGACAGGTGGATAGATGGATGGATGATAGATGGATAGATGGATAGATGGATAAATAGATGATGGATATATGTATGGATGATAGATAGATAGATGATAGATAGATGGATGATAGATGGATAGATGGATAGATGGACAGGTGGATAGATGGATGGATGATAGATGGATAGATGGATAGATGGATAGATGGATAAATAGATGATGGATATATGTATGGGTGATAGATAGATAGATGATAGATAGATGGATGATAGATGGATAGATGGATAGATGGATAGATGGATAGATGGATAGATGGATGGATGACATATGGATAGATTGATAGATGGATAGATGATAGATGGATAAATAGATGATGGATAGATGGATAGATGGATAGATTGATAGATGGATAGATGGATAGATGATAGATGGATAGATGGATGGATGATAGATGGATAGATGGATAGATTGATAGATGGATAGATTGATAGATGTATAGATGGATAAATAGATGATGGATAGATGGATGGATGATAGATGGATAGGATCTTCAGTGGAAGCAGTTTTTAGTAAACCTGTCACACTCAGCAGGTTCAGACTAAACAAACATCACACAGCTTTTGTTGTGTTAGTAAAACTAGAATCCTGATGCATTATGGTCGTTCTGCAGCTGGATTTCTCCGCCCTGCACTCTGACAGGGTTTCATAGTGTTGAAGTGGACATGTTTACAGTGAGGCTCTAATGGCTCCACTGCACATGGTTTCATGTGTCCTTAATCATGACCGTAAAATTCACTCGGAGCAGATTGCACTGTAGGGTTTTTATTCTCCGCCATCATTCTCATGCTCTGTTTCCCATTACACGACCATTATCTCTATAATGCTCAGCCTCATCTAACATCTAAAGAGAGCGTCACTGACATTTGAGACCAGCGTCTCTTTTGGAAACAACAGTTTGCAGGAACAGTCTTCTGGACACATTTGGAAGACGTTCAGAGTTTAGAGCTCTCGGAGTTTGCAGGCCGTGGACAGTGCACTACATCCCAGCCAAGTCATTATCCAACAGCGATTCTCTCCAGACGCATTCCTTCTCCGTTTATGGGCATATGTAGAAAAACAAGACTTAACAAGAGAGATGTGCTTCTCATCAGAGCCACGGAGCCCGAATTACATCCTGCTTTACACACTGGATCAAACACCTCAGCAAAGGAACGCTTTGAGCAGCAGACATGACAGAGGGAATCTTTCTCTCTTCATTTGTTTGTGTGTGTGTATGTGTGTGTGTGTGTGTGTGTGTGTGTGTGTGTGTGTGTGTGAGCAGATGTAAAGTATGATCAGCTCTTATTTTTATGACTGGTTTAAAAAAATGTGACCATTAAAACTAAGAAAAATAATCTGAGGCTTTTTTTTACCATGACATTTGAACATGATGGTTACAAAAAAGCTTTTCTTATGCTTCATTTTAACTCCAATTCAATTCAATTTTCTCAAAATCTCAGAAACAATGTTTATTGCCAAGTGTGTTCACACATCCAAGAAATTGACGTGGTGTGTTTGTGCAAGCATAGAAATAACAATTTACAAATAGCAGTCAATATAAATATTATATGCACGAGAAAAGGGATCATTGTGTATACAGTGACTCTTATTGGCCACGGAAAGTTCACTTAATTCCACTGAAGAGCACAAAAATTATGGAAATAAGTCAAATGATGTTCATGAGCTCTTCTCTGGTGAAAGATCTCCGGGTATCACAGCAGAAAAAAGAATTAACACACCAGACGAGACAAAAGGTGCACACAAACACACCGACTCAATTCTCATTTCTTATTCAACAACAAACCTGGTGACTGCAAAATAATTTGTAATTTGCATCTTTAGAAATGCGATTGCAAAACATTTTTCATGATTCTAGACCAGAGGTCTTCAACAGGGGGTCCGCGAAATTTAGGGGGTCCGCGGAGGTACTGCAGGGGGGTCGCGACATTTTTGGGTGATTCGATTTTTTAAAATATTTTAAATATTTAAAAAAAAAATTTCAACCAATTTTTTCTCCCCACAAATTTAAATGTCTTTAATACACATTCACATGAATCCAGCATATTGTAGCGAACGGACAAATGTAGGCAGAATACGTTATCTTTGTGTCAGCAATGCACACCGCAGCTCCTATAGCTTGCACATGTTTAAAAGAAACATTTTAAATAGCTTAGAATTGCCTAATAACAGGGCAGCTATGTTTATACATGGCACGAGGCCCATTTTAATACAAAACACAATTTTATACAATATATCTAGTAAGGGGTCCCTGCTCCATCTCTCCATCAGTTTGGGGGTCCTTGGCCTGAAAAACGTTGAAGACCCCTGTTCTAGACCATAAATGTTTGTGACTAATTCCACTTCAGTCCCTCTAATATTCTATCGTTCAGCCATAACTAGAACAAGGACATAAGCATGGCTAAGTGCAGGAATGGGGCGATAACAATGTACAGAGAAAGAGAAAGAGAGAAGGAATACATGTTGGTGAAAGTGAGAGGAAAGAGGGAGAGTGAGGGGGGAAACTCTGGAGCGAGAGGCAGCTTCTCTCCTCCCTGAGCAACAGGGACCTGTTTTTTAATAGCAGCAATCCGTCAGTGGTGGAGCCCTGCTCGGACACAGATACAGAAATGATGACGGCAACATAAGACAGATTATAGGAAATAACGGCACAAGGGCATAAACACAGGAGCCGTGTCATAGTACAGCTTCAAAATGCCAGCGTTCAGTGCCGGAGCAGGCCGTCCCCACAGGAATAACAGGAATAATAAGTAAGTAATGCAGCTATTTCAGCAAGAAACTTCAGTATGGGACTGTAGAGTGAAGAGGAATATGTTGTGTGTGTATTTACATCATCAACAGGTTTTTAAATACACAGATTCCTCGTTTAGCTGTGTTGAGAATAACAAGGTAAAACTTATCACAAAGCAAATCCCATAATAGTCTCGTGTCTCCGGAGAGAACGATGCATTTCAACACGTCATCCGTGTTAATCTCTTATTTAATTGAATCACCTCTGTGGTTATGATGAAAGTGGAGTGAAGTGAGGGGTCATGATGTCCAGCAGATGGCAGCAGAGGCATGTGAGAGAACAAACAGAGGCGTCACTTCTCTCAAAGGGAAAGAAGAAGCAGCATTTAGTCAAACCCCAGTTTAGAGAGAGGAGAGATTTAAAGTGTAATGAAACCCGTAAAATTATTTTTATGAGCTGGAGTCTTGTGTTTTTGAAATGGTTTAAACGTGTGTAATTTATCTGTCTATTTATCCGTCCATCCATCCATCTGCTTAGCTGTGCCCATCAACGTCACCCCGGTGGTTTACGGGCCCCTGCTTGAGTCATGGTGGTGACATTCAGTGATAATGATTTGACAGGTAGATGGAGCAGATCCATCACTTTTACTCGGAGAAGAACCTGAGGTGAGAACAGATCCCGTCGTCTCTGCGTTTTTATTTATCGCGGCCCCTCGGCCGCTCATCTACATGTCGGGGATCTCGAGGCGGGGCCGCGCTCCTCATGTGAATCAGCAGGCATGAGGCGTGCCCCCCCCCGACACCTCTACTCTCCTGGCTGAAGTTCAAATGTCAATAAATCTCTTATTATAAAAGATGGTCATAAACACCTAATGGTCTGCCATGAATATTTCAGAGCCCTGGATATCTTACAGAAATGACCTCTAGGAAAACCACAACCTTAACGCAGCACATCTGAGATGGATCCCCCCCCCCCACTGACGCCAGGGCCCCGTCTTCCCGCTTCTGTTTTTTGGTGTCGTGGCACGATTCTGGATTGATTTGTGATTTGCGACAGAAAGAGCTTGGCCACGGGGCTGCGGATAATCCAATTTATCGCTTTGCCATTTATTACAAATTTCTGTGGCTTTCGGGTCCACTGTCACATCGATTCGTTGATTGCTTGCTTAGCTGGGTCCTAATGAGCTGCTGTCTGAATCACTGCATAATCGCCGCCCTAATTCACTTCCCCCGCCTATGCCCCTCGCACTCGCTCGGCTAGCTCGGCACTATTAGGGAAAGAATGGACTGAGAGCACGGATCTCTGCGCGGACAATTAAGAACGTCACCCTTGTGTTTTGCCCTTTAATGAACGAGGGTCCTCCATGGACGGGCTGCTTCCGGTGGCGAGGAGCTCCACTCGGCATCTTCTGCAGGTTTCCCAGGTTCTGAGCACTTGAGGTCATTGGGATGGGTCATTACACCAAGAGTAGGTTCTTCAGCCTCAACGTTTTTTATGATTGATGCAAAGATAATGCGTAAACTTTAGGTACGCCTGGTTCTTTGACTGTAACAATGAAGTTTTCTTTTACATTTTCAATACTTTGTCTTGATTGCAGTGCACAGTCACTACTCCGAGCTCCTCCATGGGGGATCCCGAAGGCGTTCCCAGGCCAGCTAACACATTTAATCCCTGCAGTGAATTCTGGGTCCACCCCGGGGTCCCCCCCCCCCCCCCTCCCCGGTTGGGGCGTGCCCGGTAAACTCCTCAACTACAACAGCCATTATATTTGCTGGATTTCCTCAAATGCAAGTTAATTATTCCCCACCCTGTTGTCTTCCGCCGCCGTGCTGACATGTTTAGTCTTGGGAGCAATAATCACACTGTAATTTGCAGGCTGTCATTTTAAGGCGAGCGAGAGGCAAACACAGAACGATCTTTGCTGCAGCACACGTTTCATTTGCAGACATTGTAAAGAGAGAGAGAGTAAAAAACCACCAGGTGAAGGTTTCCCTCTCCGACACCTGCGTGGGTGGCATGTATCCAGCGTGATGAGGGGGCTCAAGGACACATGAGGTGTTAGTGAGGAGGGCTGGTGGATAACTGTAGGAGGAAGGTAAACAAGACGTCTCTGGACAAAGGGAACAAACCACTTGTCCTCGCGCAGCACAGACGTGGCACAATTCAAGTCTTCTAGCAACAGAACTCTCTCCATTTGCATATTGAACACCAGCGGAATCACGCCGTCACAATAAAATAAAAAAGAAATCACACGCCGAAGGATTTTCAGACAACATTTCTTTAATACAAAGTCAACATATCTACATACACAGTGGCTTTAAACCAATTATTGTTTCAGTTAGAATTAACAGTTTGAAAGTGATAGCACTTCACCCTCATACAAAGGAAAGACTATTTTTGCCGGTTCTTTTTTTCCTGTCGCCGGTTTGTTCTGTTTATGTTCTACTCTTTTTGAAGTCATTTTTTTGTTTTTTTTGTTAGTGATGTTTTTCTGTTTGTTAGTCCCCCCCCCCCCCCCGCCCAAATATTCGGCGACATATTCCAGGAAAACTGTTTTTCAAAAGTCTAGCATCTTTACATGAAGTCAGAATTGTTTACACATTGCACAAGCTTCCAAAGACTTCCTCGGGTTTTGGGTTTTGAAGTGTCTCCAACTCACCCCCCCCCCCCTTTTTTAACCAGTCTTTTCAGAAGTGAGTTCCAGAAGTCCTCAGTTGGTTTTAGATTTTTAGTCCGTTGTCAAACGTATCAAGTTTCCCACTGTTCAAAAATGATGCGCTGAAAATGACGATTTGCAGCAAGTGTTTTTTTTTTGGTTGTCTTGGGCTTCCGTTGGTTGCACCGCACTGCTTCTGTTTCACTTGAGCCCCGATTTCTTTCTGCATCCCATAACGAAACATGGTGGAACGGAAAAAGAAAAAGCACAGATGATTCTATACAACTGCAACTGAACTGTTTCTGGCCTTTAGCTGAGCTGCGCTCTTCTACCAGCCAATCGTGTATTCGTGGTTAAAACCGTGTCATACTCGGTAGCATGGGCAGCTGGGAATCTTTGTGAGGGGGTTTGTGGGAAACTGAAGGAATGAGAAACACCCTGGGGTGCTACTGCTTCTCACAGCAGTGGAGGAATTAAGAGTCTACGCCGGTTTTTGTAGGACTTAGGACTTTGGAGGTGTAATTATATAGACACATCCGTTTTGAGAGTTTTTGGAGCCCTCTGGTTGCAGAGAGGTTTTACTCAAGCTAATGCCAGGGCAAGAAAAAAAAGTCCTCGTCCACTTTACAAATGAGAAACGCAACCGACCCTTGAATTGACGTTTGATTAACAATTCAAGCGGTCAGAAGATGGAGTGGATGAACCTCTCGGCAGGATTTCCTGCCCTCACTGAGGCGAGTGAAGTTTCCTAGTTTAACAGGTGAACTTTTAGGCTGATGTTGAAGCAATTAAAGGGAGAGGTAATTAAAGACTATTGGGAGCAGGGCTGGAGAAAGGAGGAGAGAAAACAGGATTTACAAACACCAGGAAGTCAGATATGAGCAGAACCTCAACATCTTTGCAGTTCTTGGCCCGTTTAAAGTTTGAGATCTTCAGGGTCAAATGATACAAATACATATAATCTATATATTTGTTTATTTACAGGTATATTCTAGATCATAGGTGTTTATCTAACAAAATGAATGACCACGTTATGTTCGGAAAATAATAAACGTTAAAGCAAAAAGAGAAAGATCTTTAGATTCTTCCTTGAAAGCTCTGAGGGTCGTAGTCTGTACACGACAGTCAAAAAGGTCAGTTATGAAATGTTTGATTAGATATTTTATAGACCAGTTGATCAACAGTTGCTCAGAAATAAAATGAGAAAAATCTAAAGAATACTAATGCCTACAAGTTAATGACAATAAAGAATCTCAGCAAGGGTTAAAAATGGCGTCTCCTCATCGGCACAGAATCCACCCGGAGGGCGGAAGTTAAACATTGGTGAGCGGAGGCAGAGGAGTCGGTTCTAATCAACCCTCTGCTTCCTCTAAAGAAACACACAAGGTCTTAGAATAGAAATCAAATGAGTTTACAAACAAAATAAAATAATAAAAAACCCATTATATCATGAAACATGAGCATTGGCTTGTATAAAAAAAAGATGATGAGGAGAAAAATTGAATTCATACTAAGTGTCTGGATATACTTTTTATATTCTGCTTTTAAATATATATGTGTGTGAGTGTGCATTTATTAATGTATATAGAAATACATTCATATATGCACACTTACGCACACTGACATGTTATATGTTTCTACAGTGAAAAAATAGAATGTCTTTTAACGTAATATGAACAAATAAGCATATTGTCCTCTCCGGCTAATTTAAAAAAAATGTGATACAACATCTCTGTTAAAAAACTAAACCAAAGAAAAGAAAAAGAAAAGAAAAAGTCAACTATGTAATGTAAAATAAGTTGTCATAATACAACATTAATGTTCCATAATGTTACAATAACAATAAGGCTTTTTTGGAAATAAGAAAAGGTTACACACAGTTCTGTCCTTTGCTCTGGTCTTTGTGCACAACCACCGGAAACCTTCGTCCGCACCAAAGCGCTGATCTCAAAATGAAAACCTGGTTATTTCAAAAGCTTGATCTTCTTTTAAACTAACAGGCATCAACATTAGTGCGTCAACCTGCAGTTGTTTTGGGGGTATTTTGTTTCAAGTTTCTTCTCGTTTTCTGTTTTTCCTTAGGGATGTGCAAGTAAAGTTTTTAGTACCAAAGAATTTCATTATCACATCATGGCCGTTGAGATCCGCGTCCCCCACAGAGACATCGTCTATAAAACGAGGACGAAAGAAAAAATAAAGAAAAACAAAGCGTCTACTTTTGTTTATCCAACTGTCACCAAACACATACAGTGGAACTAAAAGGCCAATTCTTCAATCACATGAACGTAAAGCTTTGCAACTGCAACAGGCCTCCGCCGCTCTCGAGAGTCTTACACAATGAAATACATGATTATAGAGGAGGCTGGGAACAGAAGGAGGTCTGGAGAAGTCCGGTGGAACCAGGATGGCGAGTGGATGCACTCCGCCCCCGGGGAGCGAGCGGTGAGCAGAGCTGGCGTCTTTTTTTTTAAATGTTTGTCACTTTCCTCTCCCTCAAGAGTCACACGTACAGCATACACAAGATAAGCAGCATGTTTGGTTTGACAGAAAAAAAAAGAAGATACAAAATAAAAAGAGAAATTCCTTTAAAAGACAAAACCAAAACCAAAGTTCCAAACGATGATGAGCATTGGTCACTGTACACAGAGAAAGCCCCGCCCCTTTTCGGCAATCCTGGTTTGGGAGTTCCGTTCGTTCCAAAGCTTCCCGATTTATCTCTCAGTCACGACGATGAGCTCCATGATGCAATGGTTCCAAAGAGAGGGAGTGATTGTAAAAGATCATGGGACACGGCGGCCATTTCTCCCAGCTCGGGCCGCAGCTTCCTGCAAAGGCAAGGTCCCCCCCCCCGCCCCCCCCCCGGATTTCTCCTGGGGCACCTTTTCACCGTAAATACATTGTGGTACAACGTCACTGAGGCCTCCACCTGGCTTAAGATACTGATTTTGCACGAGTTCACAATTCAAGAAACTAACTGAGCGTAAGATACTGTGTGTGTGTTGCTGCCGCTTCCTTTCCGGCAGCTACTATCACCGGCTCCTCGAGAACAGGCCGTCACGTGATGTGTACGTGATAGTTGAGTGTTACTCAGATCATCGGTGGAGCAGTGTGTTTAACTGAAGATCTAGTTGAAGCCTCATGGGGGCGTTCCCGTGCCTTTTTTTTTTTACGTCTTCTCGATGTTTCGTTCCATCTTGTTTGTGTGACCAGAGTTCGGGGGGGAGAAACATTCGTGTTCACACGGGCAAACCTGGATTTTGGTCATTTCTCTGGACACCACTCGCAACATGTGTTGATAGAAATACTTGGAACCCCTTTCACACCCAGTCATATTTAAAAAAAAACAAGAAAGCCCCCCCCGTCTCGGCTACATCCATCTGCCTCGCACTGATTTTCGCTGTCGCCTTCTCCCTCAACACCTGTAGCTTGTTGCCGTTGTATCACGGAGATATTTTTGAGAAGAGAAAAAGTCCACGAATGTTTACAATGTCCTCCCCATTGAAACACTTGAGGTAAGGTAAGCAGTCTGACACTTTGATCGATTCCCGCCCCACCAGCTTGAGCCACAGGGTCCGTTCTCCTCTCCTGACGAGGATCCTCCTCTCTTGATGATGGGCAAGTGTTTCCTCGCTTCCTCGAGAAGAGTCTGTTAAATCGGGTTGGAATTTAAAATCGAATGGTTGGGCGTCATCTACAATGGGATTCCTGTTTGGCGTGTCTGAACCGGCTGCGGTCTGCAGGTCGTCATTTAATTTCAAAGTTTCTATGGCTCAGGGGACTGTTGTGGGGTGGGGTGGGGGGGGCGACAGGATTCTGGGGTGGGGGGGTGGGAGAGATGGCTTTTTACGTTGCATAGTGATCAAAGCTTCCTAAGTACTCCAGAGCTGCGTGGTAGCAGAATTGGTACTCATCCTGTGGGGGGTGGGGGGAAACAGACAAAATAACACATCAGGAATAAGTCTCAACAGGTGACAACTATAAAAAACTAATAATTAAGATGTGAGAGATGGTTAACTACGCTGTGCATTAGTTTGTGTGTTAGTTGGTTATATTATATATTTTTTGTAATATATAAATGATAATGATTCGGATGTTTTGAATCAAAAATAAATATTTATGTATTATATATTTATTCAGTTACTTTACATTGACAAATATTCTTCATGTACTTCATCTACATCAGAGAATGGATACGTAGCTTGCTTTAAATGTTTTCTCTCTACATGGTCTATGTGTCTGATCTCAATATGCAATATGGCAAATTGGCAAATCAGCCTTTGCGTAGAGATGTGCGTCCGCTGAGAGCCCTGTTTGTGTCTGTGTGACCTCTGACCTCAGTCTGGACCATGGCCGGCCTCTGTGTCCGGAGCATCTTCACTGTCTGGAAGATATCGACCACGCCTTCGTAGCGCATTCTCTCCAGCACGATGCTGAGGGTGATGAAGACTCCGGTCCGGCCCACGCCAGCACTGCAAACACATGATCAGAAAATCAATGAATAAGGAAATAGATCACGTTGCTCTGACACAGGGACGATTCAACACTTTGTCGTCCAATGGTGTACATTAGAGTTAGAAAGAATTGAAAAATTGGAGTCTGGACTTTGTCATAAAAACCTTGCACAATGGCAGCTCTGTGGTCGTTGAAAGCCAAAGATCCTGTCGAAGGCCGACGCAACAATGGCCGGGATGCGACTCTGTGATTCCACTTTTTACTGAGCGCCCGTATTCTGGTCTAACACAAGGCAATCCCTCAAGGACGGACAGACGCATCGTGCACACAAACAACTGAGCAAACATTTTGTCTCATTGAGCCCCCCCCCCCCTCCTCCTCCCATGTGTAAGGGAAGAGAAAATAAAAAAAAAACTCAGCCTGCTGCCACTGCCGCTTTCCAGAAATACAGACTGAGTCTTAACTCTGATCCTGAAATACTTGAGAGCTGCCTCTCTAAGCTGCTTTGCTGTGAAATGATTTCCACTTCACCAATGGAACAATAATTGATATGACAACAGATTTATTTGGGCTTCTTCCATCCCTCTGATGCTGTGCGGTTGAAAGAGGAGTGGAAGTGATGGCTGCTCTCTGTGTGTGTGTGTGGGTTTGTGTGTGTTTGTGTGTGTAGGAAAGAACACAGAAGCCTGACATGGGACAATAGATGACTTATATGATTTGATAATAAATTAAAATGATATCTAACTGAGTCTTATCGTGCCGAACATACAGTACAACCAACCCCGACACACATACACCCTCATGCAACCACCCGCTACCCGCTCCCCGCACGCAGCAATATCTCTCAGCCCACCCAAAGCCTCTTCCTGAGAGTCGGTCACAGCTTGTCACTTAAACTCCCTCACAGCTCCCCCCTCTCTCTCTCTCTCTCTCTTTCTTTCTCCTCCTCCTCCCTCTCTCTTTCTCTGACTCTCTCTCTCCAGGAAGATAGACTCTCCAAGTCTGCAGGCTTGCCGGGCCGCTGCCGACTGAGAGGATTTGGTGTCCCCTTTCACAGGAAGTAATCAGGCAATTAATGACAAAAAGCATGTGGGTCTATTAGATAGTGGCTGAGGTGGAGAGGGAGAAGCAAGGGGGAAGAAAAGAGGTCGGGAGTGGAAGAAAGGAGGGCTGGGAGGATGAATGGATGAATAGCTGGGAAGGCAGAGAGAGCGACAGGGAGGGAACGAGAGAGAGATAGGATTAAGAAATAGACAGATGGATGACAGACGGGAGAGGCCGGTGACAGAAGACGATGGAGCAAGAGAAAAGGGAGACATAAGCTCTCAACTCGGAGACGACAAAGCCTGAAGGAGGATGGGGGGAGGATGGTGGGAGGAAGAGGAGGAGGATGAGGAGGAGCAGGAGGTGGTTTGATATCTGCTTCGAGAGAGAGAGCGGAACTGACTCGGGACAAAATCATGTGATAAAAAACTTCCAAAAAACAACTTAGATACCAATTGAAGAATCCTAAAAACACTTGAACCTGAAAGAGTTCTGTGTTAACACAACGACAATTAAGGTAGAACTCCAAAAAAGTTCACTTGTGCTGAATGAAGGTTATTTGATTTCTTGGCTCTGGGCCTTTTCCTATATTATCCTGGAAACCAGACCATCCATCTTGAGAGAGGTCGAGCCAATCCAGACCATTTATCTAAAAGCATTTTGACTGACAACCAGGATGGTTCCTGCTGATGAGTGGGAGGGGGGGGGGGGTGTCTCTTGAATATCACCACAATGTGCTGGGTGGTATATTCTCTCGTAAAGACAAAGAAACAAGTGCACAAGCATTTGTCGATGCGTCACACGTCCCATCGCTCTGTTTGATCCTCGATGTATGCAGCTCCAGACAAAGTTATTTTGGTTTGCAACCATTGAAGTTGCCCCTCTGGAATCGATAATGAACCGAGTTCCAGACCCGTTCGCAAATGCCAATTGGTCTGGTGATGCCAGGAGAGAGACGAGCAATTCCTCCTGCAATAACCAGTCCTTTGACTTTAAGACGGCTCCCCTCCGGTAATGGCCCCATAGAAAGGAGGAATAACTCAGTCTTATTAGAGCTTCCCTGACACATCTTAAAACTCCCAGAGGGCCATTTGATGGCCGGTGACATCATTGCTTTTTAATACAGGGGAGGTGATGTTATGTTTGATGATGTCATGGCGCCTGTGCGACAGAAATGGGGTAAAAAAGAAGTGACACCTCCTTTTTTACAGACGTAAAGCATGTTTGTGAGGTGGTAAGGAAATGATTCTGTGTTCACAGTGTTTGTAAACACTGACACGAGGAGCACGAGGTGTCCTGAGAGCTTTTCTCTCAAACCATACAACTCACATATAGGTAAATATCATTTGTAAAATAAACTTTAAAACATTTCTTCTATTCTTTCTTCGTCTTGCAGTGCAGACAAAAACAGGACCATACAAATGGTGCATTGTCTGGCTACAAAAGGTAACAACTCCTTCTAATGGATCCCGCTCTTGATCTGTCAGTGATTAAAGAATAATGGGAGGTCTTGGTGTCTCCCACTTGCAAATATCAGTTTCTACCTCCAGCATGTGGAGTTAATGATGAAGGTTACCTTGGAAGCTACACCCGAGGTGATCAAAATGCATCACAGAGCCATCATAAAAACCAAAAGAGAATGGCCGGATCAGTTCGTGCGCCTCCTCTTTGCAAATGCCAAGCCCCATCTCAGCTTTATCAATTATGGAGGAGAGGAGCCTGTGGAGGTGCAGGGGCAGAGAACTGCGGAGGCAACGAGGAGAGGAGGGATCATATCTGATGATGCTGTTGGAGATGCACCACAGGAGGTGCTGTGCTGCAAAACAAAAAGCACCTTAAGGAATGATTTAGCCTCGTGTTGATACCTAAGGCCTTCTATCTCTCTCCAGGTAGAAAGTGTGTCCTCGGTTTGCAGCTCGAGGTGAAACAAGCTGCGTTTCCTGGTGAGGCAGCAAATCACGTTCCTCTTTTCAACAAAGTGTTTATCACGCTACCAATTTAAAAGAAGAAAGCGCATCTGGAACCTTGAATAATCATGCGACACATGACATTGAGAGGACTCACCTGCAGTGGACAGAGATTGGTCCATCCTGTCCAAACTGCTCCTTTGTTTTATGAACCTGGCCAATGAAATCAATGAAGCCCTCCCCGGATTTGGGGACGCCTTGCTCTGGCCAATCGGTAAACTGGAACTGCCTTACTGTCCTGGACTGGCCGTCCTGCAAACACAGAGGAAGGACGGTGAGAACAGATGATGGAGATTGTACAGCACACAAAGAAGCCAGGACACAGTCGAATGCTGCTGGATAAGGAACTCCGTTACCCTGCGTGTGTATGCAAACATATATTTTACCGTGACCTTTGACCACTGAAAGACAATCCTTAAAGGCAAACTTGAGATATGTTCAAGAAGCCACAAACATGTTTTGTGAGGCCACGGTGACCTTGACCATGACAACACAAGAAAAGGTGTGTTATATACTGCAAAATAAGCAACACAAATTTAAAGATCTTTGAGGTAATACACAATTAGAAATTCGTCTTTTACAATGAAACTTTATCCACGAGCGCTTTTCCTGCTCAGCGACAAACACCACAGAGGGACAGTGTGTACTTTTCTCTACCCCCCCCCCCCAACCCAATTGTCTTTATATTCTCCCCTGTCATTTTTTTTGTGTGGCATGAGTAGGTCCTACTCAAAGCTAATCAATAGTGTATCTGCCATGACAAGCGTCTTCTCCCAGACACCATGTTGAATAGGATAATCCGGAGATGGGATCGATAGAGCGACCTGATGGATGAGCAGAGCCGGCGAGGACGGAGGACCGGCGGAGCAGGAGGTGGGATGGGACATACTCACACACAGACATGCCTGCTACACAAAATGTCAGTAGGAATTTAATGTTGTATCGATCCTTATAATCTTGTTCTAGAGGGCGGGAGCTTTAAGTGGTGAGATAAGTGAACTTGCCTCCAATGCAAACACAAAAAAACGTGCGATTTACATTTTGACAATCGGGCGGCACCACACCAGGAGAAGTGATCTGCTTCAGTTTGAGGGAGACTGAGAACACACAGTCGATACTCGTGTCCTTGGGAACAACGTTTGTACAAGTTGTCTCGGAGACGACACATTCCTCAGCAGCGAGGGACATTTCTGCATTTGGAGACAAGCTGTGGTAATTACACCAAACAGGTTTTCATTGCTCCGGTTCACCGTCACATCACTGCGTCCGGCAGACTTCAGATCAGACATGTTGTGTCATCCTCACACCCTCTCTTCCCGTTTCTTCACAGGCACAATTCAATCAACACTCAAGTTGCAGAGGAACATGTGAGTAGCAAGTAGCTCGATAATGATGGAAGAGAAGAAATGAATACGGACAGAGCCAGTAAACTGATGGACAGACAGTGGCCCAGCTCAGACTTGGTATTGACATTTGTCCTGAGAGATCCCATCACAAGTGGACAGTGTCCCGAATGTGTCCCATGCGACCACTTACGATCAGATCTCACTGTGTGCACGTAATCTCGTTTGTCGTTTTGTCTACGCAAAAAACAAATGATGCTGTTTTCAGTTTACAGATGTGTGCGATGACGATGTGTGTGTGTGTGTGTTGATGTGGGCGAGACACACCGATAGAGACAGAAAGAGAGCGAGCAGCGTCAGGAGGGACCGGACGAACTACGCACAAGGATTTGACCGATTTCAGGAAAGTATGAATCATCATGCGTCGGTGTTGCATCAGAGGCTACAGACAAATCACCATATGGACACAGAGAGAGGAATAACAATACATTTAAACTCTAGCAGGTCAGACACAGCACATCAGCTGATGGTCCCTCCCGTGTGGCCCGGGACGGATTAGCGTTCACACGGCAGCATCATGATTTGAGTGATTGGATCTCACCACGCGTTCGGGAAACATTCGGTTGCCTCTGAGCGGTTGTGACAGGATCACTCAGGGAGCATGTTGATACCGAGTCTGAACCGGGTCAGGCAGAGTTTATAAACAGCTGCAACCTCAGGATGCCTGGTTGTGTGAGGGTCTCACTGTTCCCGATAGTGTCCAGGTCAGGAGGTGTTTTATGTTCGATGTCGATATAGATTCTTCAGATTTCATTATGCGGCTGATGATTACTGACTGCTCTCCTAACCGGCTGTTTCAGCTGCAGACCTCACACATCGGATCATCGGTGCTAACTAAACCAAAGGCCAGCGCTCTATTAATTTGGCGGTGACCATAAAAAAAAAAGAAAAAAGGGTAAAACGTCTATAAAACGACCTCTTAAAACAAAAAAATGGACTTCCTACGGCATTCTCCCCTTCTGTGCCAAACATGACATCAGCATTATTATCCCGAGCCGAGCAGCAGTCAATGCGTTGGTGTAAACAAGCACCCCGGGGTGTGCATGTATCATGGATGATGGTTGGTTTGGCATGTGGGCTGCGCTGCGTCCTCATTCATTCATCCACGCTGGTTTTTGCCATGAGCTAAGCACCCCCCCCCCCCCCCCTCTCCGCTGCTAGCAGGCTCAACTCAGATGGTGACTGAAGGCTGAATGTAGAGTAAATATTATATAGATAATCTGTCTATTGAATCCTGGAGCTCTGAACCTGATCTCCTGTGTGGACGAATGCATAGCGCCGCCGTCTTATCTGTGGCTACGTTTCCACATCACTGCCTTTTTTTGGCCCTTTTTTATTTTACTCGACAAACTCAGTGATTTGCATGCTGCAGGTGCCGGCTCTTATTGTGCAACACGTCATGTCTCCTCAGCTGTTTTATGACGCGTTGCATGTTTTTCTTTCTTCCGCCGCCTTTGTTTTCCGTCGCAAAAAAACATTGTGCCTCAGCAGGGGGATTAAAAATGAAAAAGGGGCAAAGACAACAACACAATAAACCAGGCACGCCAAAGAAAGAGAGGTGGGGAAAAAAGGAAAAAGAGAGGAGGAGAATTTAACACACAACCTGAGGGCCCACGCTGCGTGTCAAATTGTGTGATTAAATACGTGACTGGCTCTCTAGATGTGAGTGCTGAGGCGTGGAGTGTGTGCTATTACTGTTCAGAGGCATGCGACGTGCACACACATACACACGCACACTCACAAACACGTCTACATGCGTCTAATGTATGATACGTGGGGTTAAAACCAGCTTACACACACACACACACACACTGCAACGTGCATACACAACCAGTAAAATGGGGTTAAAAACCTAGAAATCTGTACACATGCATTCACATACAGTTGTGTATACGTGTGTATATGCACACATCAAACACACAACCTTTTCATTTCATGTGAATGGTTTAATATCGTTTCGTCAACTCTACTGCCATCATTCACTTTGATGATTCAGTCCCTGTTAAGAATCCACGTGATGGTCATGACCCATGCACGTGTGTATTCATGGGGCCTTTGAACAAACGTACACAAGCGTTTGTTGTATTTGTGTGTCTTTATCCCTGTGTGTTACGCAGAAAATATATAGAAATGCACAAACACTGAGCGTGTGTCTCTGTGAGCATGGGTGTGTATATTTGTGCTGAGAAGAGTAAATCAGCATGGAGATGAAGCAGAAAGTGGGCATTTTTGAGTGTGTGTGTGTTTGAGCAGTTTCAGATAGGTATTTTGCACACGCTTCACAGGGTTATGTAAGTGTGTGTGCACGTGTGTGGTTTGCGTAAGTTTTGGATCACTGTAGACCAGCTTAAACAGCATTTCTGTCAGACAACTCACGTTTGATCATGTAATATATTTATTACAACAGATTTAGTGTTTGGCGTCTAGGCTCCAACTTAATCACTCCCCCATATGATTACACAGAAATGATGGGAGTGATGAGCAAATACTTGTAACCCCCCGTTGGAGCCTACAGGTGGATGCTGGGGTGGTGGAGGGACTGAAGCAACAGGTAGCCATACTGCAGCAGCAGTGCGAGCAAGAGGGGTTGATGGGAAATGTCTCTCTGGTTAAATAGACCACCTGATAAGGTGGGTGTGTATTATAGATGGTTGTGGAGATTGAGGTATATCACATGATGTATGTCACATGATGTATGTCACGTGATTGGCGCAGTGCAGCTCGAGTTGCCTGCCAGAACTAACTCGCAGGCGTCGCCACATTTACGTCCAATTTCCACACAGTGGATAGTGTGTCTGATTGTGTATAAGTACACATTTCTATAAGTGTGTGTGTGTGTGTGTGGTTTTAAACAGAAACTATCTGAATGAAGTAACTCTCAACATCAAATTGCCATGATATCTTGTTTTGAGTGGAAACCCATTTAATTATAGAAGTGAACTACAATCTGAGATCTATGTTCGGATCTTATGAATAAAAAAATATGATCTACTTCAGATTATCTTATTTATGTGAGCTACTTTCACTGAACCTGCTTCATCTCTCCACCTTCCCCTCTGAAGGTCCGGTTGTTGGTGCGATTGTGTAAATGGCAGAATAACGTGGTTCTTCATTGCCTCTCAGTCTTCTACATGATAGTCAGTATGTCTTACCCTGGCGTCTGTGACCTTGAACTCTCGTAGGATGTACTGGGGCATGTTGTACTCGGCCATGGGATCCACTACGAAGTACTGGTACCTGGCAGAGCGCTCAGCAGGCCAATATTGGTGACACTTTTCCTGTTTGAGCAGAAGGAGAGATTAGAACAGCTGAAATCAAGGTCCTATCAATTTACTCACTTATTTCATTCCAGCTTTTGGTCCTTTGATACATATCAAGAAATAACATGAATCAACTGAGCGCTAATGCACGTGTGTCGGAGTCGTACCCGTCCCATCTCTCTCAGTTTGGTCAACATGACTACGATGGTAGAGTTGTTCTCCCAGAGCATTCTCCAGAAGTCTTCTGTAGTCTCGGCCAGAGGGCCCTGTGTGGCGATGTAGGCTTTCTGTTGCCTGCAAATACAGTAACCACCAAGTTAAACACTGGAACTATTTAGCTGATATCGTACATCTTGAAGCAATTCTTTTTACTGATTATATGAAGATCAAGAAATTGTTGACATTTACTTTCCATATCCCTCACTCATAGCACCTTCTCTAAAGGTTATGATAAAACCTGTTTAACTTTCTTTCTAACCTTAACTACTATAGTGTTCAGTGATTGGCTAAGAAAATTAACTTTCTTGTCTTTTCACCATGTAATACTGTGTGAACGCACTAATAACAAAAAGTTTAACAAAATTGATTAGCAAATTTCCCTCCTCCTACCTGTATCCATCAATGAAACTGGAATTGATGTAGTCGGATCCTTCCAGGCCTCTGATTGGCTGCAGGCAGACGCGTGTGGTCTCGTAGGGCATGATGTTGACCAGCCGATTCTTGAATTTGTTGCAGGGGAGGTTGGCACTGATGAAGCGCGACGTGTGGGCTTTGGAGTTGGCCAAACGCTGGGGACACAGAAACACAGAGTGGATGAGCGGATGACAGCAAAAGAAGGAATGGAGTGCAAGGACAGACACGAGGCCAAACACAGAAGGTGTGAAATGAATGGTATGGAGGAGGAGGACGACAAGAAAATGAAAAGAGAGAACAGTGGGTGAGGGCGACAGGGAATGAATTGGCAAAAGCCACGGTAGTTACAAGTAGAGAAGAGGAGGCATGAAAAGAGAAGAGAGGACGGGGGAGCAGGAGAGGACGATAAAAGGAGGAGAGATGGGGAGGGAAGGACAGGTGCAGGGCGGATAAAGAGAGGAGAATATCAATGACGGAAAGTAATAAAGCACACCCAATCTAATCTGATCTTTCACCCAGCTTTCCCGATGATGGCACAACTTCAAAGGGACATTGTTTATCAAGAACATATTCATCAGGAAGCGACTCAGAAACTTTCTCCCCTCCCGCAACTTGTGGGGTCCTGCAGGGTCACAAGCAATGACGGCAAATATGCCACACACACACACACACACACACACACACACACACACACACACACACACACACACAGACACACAGAGACTAACAAGCTTCTGGATCAAGACTGTACCAAACAGAAAACTCGCCTAGAACTGGGTCACCAGTGCCTTTGATAATGGCAGTGTAGTGTGTGCGCATAAAGCAGAGTCTCACACAGAGATGTTCAAAAAGACAAACACACACATGCACACACACACACACACACGCACACAGCATCATAATCAAAACGAAAGGCTGTACCGCTACATCATCATCGTCATAAGGACCTCAGTGGGAGATTGTGGGTCAGCAAGTCTTACAACTGGCTTCAGTGTCTCAACAAAGACTTTGTGTGTGTGAGTGTGTGTGTGTGTGTGTGTGTGTGTGTGTGTGTGTGTGGGAGTGTATAGTTGCTTGTTAGTGCTTGCCTCCAAATGGAAAACAACCCAGTCAGATTATGTAGGGCCCTTTCAGGCAGAGAGAAGCGTGATGCATCGTAAGCGACGAGAGACGAGCTGCAGATTCTGTTTCCTGAACTTCTCGTCTTTCCGTGGTTGTCAAAACACCACAAAGTGGAAGTGTCTCTCCTTTGCCCTCTGTGTGTAAACATGGTCTTACTTGCCAACTTTCCCTTTTCCCTTTAGGCTAACCTCCACTCCTTCTCTCTCCATCCCACTATGGTAGAAATGTTTGTTATGTCCGAGTGAGCCCAGGTGAGAACGAGGGACCAGTAAGCGAGTGAGCGTGTTGATGCCATTTCTGAGGTGTCATATTTGAGATTGTTTCGAGAGCTTTTGACGAAGTGGCCGGTTCCGGTGTTGATGTGATGTAAACAATAACACTAAACTCTCCACAGCAGAACTTGTATGTGTAAACGTCCGACTCTGACAATCTACGGCTGCGTTCATCACGTGTGCAACGAAAACTCGGGAAGTCTGAACCCAGTGCTCTGGACATTTTCAGAAGGTCCATGTCCGAAAAACCCCCGCTTCAGTCAAGCCCTTCCTCTTCCTCTTCCTCTTCCTCACTCTCCCTTCACTTCATCCCTTGCTCTTGTCCTCGCTTTGATCTGTGTTTCACAAAGGCACCTGGAACCATCTGAGGTGGACTGGCAGCGCTAAAGAGGCCCCTTCAGCTACACCAAACCAAACCCCACAGTGGGTGCAGGGACCAGAGCCAAACCTGGCAACCTGTCGTCCGACGGGGCAGAGAGGCACCTGGGGTATCTCTGGTCGGTTGCCAGTTCCTTCTCATTTATAGCACAGTATATTTGTTAAGCTTAGAGATTCATTACATACATTAGTGTCAACACCACAATGAGGATCATTGTGTTGATGCCATAGTCAGAAACAAGGGCTTTTCATAAAGAGTTGCCCAGGGACAAGAAACACACACAAGACCGAGGATGTGTTAATTTGACCTTAATATGATCTGACTACAACCCTGATTAACAAATTGTGATTAATAATTAATATATGATTAAATATACATCCTTCATCAACATGTAACAGCACTTCATTATTAATAGTTTCCCAAGAAAACATTATCTTCTCAGTACATCGTGTGTGTTACATAATGTTTGACTGTATAAATTGTGTATTCTATGTGCCTACAATTCAATACAATGCCTTTTAAACTTCTCGTTTCTAACTAAAACTGACTTGTAATCCTTCTTTACATTGGGCTCCTGAAACATGACTCTCCAATTCATTCCTTTCCTCTTATTCCATGAATCCTAGTCCTCTCTTTTTGTTGTTTGTGTTGTGATCATTGCCTTTTGTGCTTCAGGGGAGTTTGTGCTTCTGTGAACAAATGTCTTCTGCACATAAATCTTTCTCTTAATATTCTTGCTAGCGGTGCACATGCCAGGAAGTCTGACAGCTTCACAACGAGCTTCAATCTGCCCCGCTGAACCACCAGTCACAGCACAACTCGGCACACCGCTGGCTCCGGCCTGAGGAGGACAAAACCTCACCCCCGTCCCTGTGACGCTGCATTCTGTCCAATCACCTCCTTTGTGCCAAGGCAGCATACAGTCGTCCCTTTGTTCATTAGCCAAACATTCCTCCCTCTGCTTGCCCTGCCATCCACCTACATTTGTCATCATCAAGTATTAATTACTTCGCCCCCCCCCCCGCCGCCCCTCTTCACCGACACCTCTCCTCGCTATCCTGACTGCAGCGCGTGGACGTTATTAATTCCTCTTTGACTCCCGATGCCGGCTCAGCACTATCCCAGTTACGGATGGCGATGGAGATTCCCATCACCATTGTGCCCCGGTGAGGAGGAAAAAAAAGAATAAAGCTTGAGAACCCCCAGCACTGTTATTGTTACTCAGCGGGGGGGTACATTGATGAATGACGACGGGAAGATGACGGATGATTCGAGAGGCAGCGTGTGTGCGCTTCAAGGTCAGCAGATAGCGAAGCGGCTGAAGCTGAGGTGAGTTTATAACTTGATGAATCTTGAGATCTTTAATGGAGATGCATGTAAACACAGCGGCTGCTCGTGTATCCTCCCCTTCTGCTTTGTCATGAATTTCTCTTAGAAAACATAAACCCTCTTGTTTTTCTCAAACTTCGACTCAGGTCCCTGCTGCTTTCAGCCAGAAGCCCTTTGCCTGATTCATGCTGGATTAAACCCACTTTCTTACATTTGGCACTTTCCAAATTCCCCCAAAACAACATAGCGCCCAGGCAGTGAAGGGTTTCAATGTTTCCATTCTCTAGATCCTCAAAAAAAAAAAAACACTGATTCAAAATAGCGTGTATCTGAGTGAATTAAATATTGAAGCCAGGGTTGAAAATAAAGGGGATTTGCTTTTTGAGTCCATGTTAGATTCCATTACCTCGGCAGCGAATACAGAGACTGACAAATAGCTGCCAGCTATAGATGGCAGGTTTAATCTATATTCTACTTACCTGGGGCTGAAAGGTATTACATCTTCCAGAGAAGTGTCTTTATCTGAAAATGCGGAACTCTACATTGTGTTTGTTCAGTGTTTCCGTTACGTCTGTATCAGCAGCCAGCTGAGAGAGATGCCCCCACCTGCCTCGCTCCTTAATACAAATTCAGTTTGTCTGAGGTGTCAGGATTTTCTGTGAACTGCCTCCTCACTTAGCTGAAACATTAGTCTACCAGTTTCCCCAACCACCGCCCATTATCATCCATTTTGTGTCTTCCCCAGTCTCTTCTCATTCGGTTTTACAGTTTCTTGCCCGAAACACAGTTGATGGTCAATATTGACTGATTTATTAGTTTTGTTCAAATCTAAAAACGAAAATAAATGCTGATAAAAAATTCAAAAATCGAATACTCCATCGCACAAATTACCCTCATTGAAATTAATAATGAAGAGAAGAGCAAAGACATTTGAATGGCACCCAAAATTACATCTGGGAAGAATTAAAAGGATTTAAAAAGGTTTATAGCTCAAGTCAAGGTGACCAAACTCTCAATGACTCATTCTAAAAAGTGAAACGTTGATCTAATATGTCTACGATTTCTGATCTGATCTGAATGCTGCCGGTCACAGTTTTTGAGCTGTTTTAATTAGCTCCGCCAAGGTCTCCTCACATGTGTCTGTTCGCTGGTTGGTTTGTTAGTTTGTCAAGAGAATTACATAAAAACTAGGTGAATTTAGTTTTTCACATAACTCGGAGCATGGGCCTTGAAAGATTTAATTACATTTTGAAGTGGATCCAAAGTGGAAAAAAGCAGATAAAGGATTTTTGATTGAATTTATTTCCCAGAGAATAATTCATTGACCTTGATGAAAACACCGGGCATGTTAAGGGCACTGACATCTGTGAATGTGTGTTATTTGCTGCTGCTTGATTGAACTTAAAGGGACTGGTGGGCCTTGGTGGAGGTGTGTGCTCTACTGGGTGTCCACTGGTTGATGTCAGTCCTTGTGACAATGCAAAACGGAAGAACCCCCCAAAATTGACTGCATGTCCTGTACCTTGAACTCCAGCTCCATGCCGGTGACGTGCTCGCCGCTCTCCACCTGCGCCAGCTTCTGGATGTAGGAGTAGAGGCTCCGGGCAGCCACCTCGGTGTTGCCGCAGGCCACCGCCTCCAGCAGTGCATCGTGAATGAAGCTGTACTGGTCCTCCGTCTGCACCATGTAGTTCCGCTGAGACCGCATCAGCGTCACGTGGCCGTAGATGTCCACCGTCTTCTCGTGCTTGATGCGCTCGAGCATGGCATCGATCACGATGAAGCAGCCCGTCCGCCCGACACCCGCACTACAGGAAGATGGAAAGGAATAAGAAGAAAGAGAAAGAGAAAATGGAGGTTTTAAGGAGGTCCGTTAAATAGAAATTATATTTCTCCCTTGCTCTTATTTCTAGGGACTTATCCTTTCACGGTGCTGTGGCTATGAATATCTGTTTACCTAATACTAAGTTCTTGCCATATTAATGCTGTAGTTAATTATAATTTACTGTTGTTCTCACTGCTAAAATATTAAAGCACAAGGTGATTATGGATGTCCACTAATGCTTGTAAATTTGTTGTGGCATTACGGCTTAAATAATTAAGTAGGCGAGCACAACAGGGGGATATGGTGATACCTAGAGAGGAAACACACAAACCACGGGGAGAACAACAGAGAGAGGAACAACAGGAGAGTGACGGGGAGCGAGCGAGGCAGGCTGTCGAATTTTCAGCTCTCCTCGCGGCGCGCCTCGGACTCACCGGTCTTCTTATCTCGGCGAAAAAGGAAGGTTTCAATTTGAATAAGCCATTTGAGAAATATCGCTTGTAAAATGAGGAAGGGTTAAGGAGCAAGAAAAGGGAGAAGCAGGGAAAATGGGAAGGGATTACGGCGAGGCTTTTTACAAAGAGAGAGAAGAAGAAAAAGAGACTGAGGTGGAGAGAAAGAAAGGGGGGGGGGGGAGTGGTGCTTTTAAGAGGACGATGATGTGACCAATGGAGAATAGAAAGAGATGGAGGTCTGGTTGAGAAGGAGAGCGTGTGTTTGTATAATCTGTGTTATGTAATGTATAATAGCAGATAAACAGAAGGGAGCTCTGCCATTCGGTGTCCACACACTCAGGGAGACGGACACGAGGCTAAAGACTACACTCACATGAAAGTGTAAACCTGTGCACTTTGGCACAACAACAGCAAATATAAAAAAAATACATTGCACTCATTCTATTCACCTGCAGTGGGCTATGATGGGTCCGGCATCAGGCGGGTTGCAGGTCTTCACTCTACGGAGGAAGGCCAGGAACGGGGTGGGGTACTCCGGCACGCCGTGGTCGGGCCACGCCGTGAACTGGAACTGACGAACCTCCCGCTTCTCACTGGAGCCGTTCTGATAGACAAAGAGAGAGGTGGGTTGGACGTGGTGCTGTAGTCTGGACTGGCTGGTTAACTGACTTCAGTGCAGTGTCTGGGTGCTTAAAGTCTGCTGCTACTTTCCACCACAACTGTTCTATTCTTCTAAGAAGATCTGCCGTAAATGAGGAGAACTTCCAAACGACGATGGGTTCATCTACCTCAGAAATAGGTCAATATCATTTCCATGTTTTGTTAACAGTGCCAAGTCACACATTATTCAGCAGGTCTGTCAGAGACAATGTGTGGTTCGGTGCCTTGTCCAAAAACATTTCAGTCCATTGAGACTGAAAGAGCCAGGGAGCGAGCCACTGACCTTCTGTTTAGTGGATGAAACGCTTGATTGTACATGGAGTTAACAAAGCACTTTTAAACACGGTTTCTTTCTCTTTTTTTAAGGATATGCATTTTTTAAAAAGCCTTTAAATTATGCAGTTGTGTCTCAGAGAAACAAAGAGAAGACGTCAGAGTTGACACACGCAGCTCTGTGACTTTGGAGATGTGTCATTTGTCACTAAATTTAACTCAACGGGTAAAGCAGCAGGTAAGTTACACAAAAAGACCCAACTCCCAATAAAAAACATGTTAGGGATTTTCATAGTTTTCCTGTGTGCATGTATAAACTATGGACTTGTCAGCTGCCTTCACAGGGGGCGAGCGATCCGTTCTTAAAATAGATTTTTGGTGCAACATCGGTACATACAGTGTCACTTTCCTCTGGGAAACACACACGCAGCCGATCAGGTGGATACAAAGACACAATCAGGTATGATGGTTTCTCCAATGGACAGCACGGGTGCTCTCATCTCGACGCTCTCACGGTACCTTCCACTCAGAACATCTGGAGATACACGCAGCAGACGCCCCCATTACACAGCTCCCTGTCAGCGCCGATGTCAAACTCAACTCTCAACGCATCAAAGATGCAAGCTGGGATCCAGAGGAAGATTTTGAGAAGGATAAGTAAGAAGAAAGGAGAAAAAAAAAAAAGGCTTCCTCGCATAATTCAGTCCTCTCCTCTCGGAAGATTCCTGTAATGGAGGTAGTGTTTGCATTTCAATGCAGTGCTTCTGCCTCACTGACAGAGGGACTGTTTTCCTTGCTGAATAAATGAATAAATGAGTGTGGTGATTAAAAGCAAACTGACCTACTTCTTATTTCCTTTGTTTTTTTTTATCTCTTTTCTTTTTGGACATGCCCTGTCTCTGCAGTTAAGGCTGAATACGGACGACTGGTGCTCGGTTGTTTTCTTAGAATGTAAATGTTTTTTGCACAGCAAACACAATTCTGCAGCACTGCAGGACACAAATACATACATATAAGTGTGTGGGTATCACGGTGCTGTTTTGTATGTTTGTGCATTTACTGCCAGCCTCCGTTTACACTTCACACAAATCCAACCTCGGAGATATAAAGTAAAAACAGCTCAGGGAGAAATCACAGTGATGACTGCAGTCATGAGGAGGAGGGGGAGAGGATGGAGAGCAGCAGAATCATATCGGTACTGATGGAGGCTGAGGGCTTCAGAATGCAAATGGCCCTGAAAGTCAACCAGGCGGCTTGAGAAGCGACCATGGCTGCTGGTATCTTGGTATCTGCAGCGTCACCGGTTCACTACGGTGTTCTTTGTTCTGCTGACACACCAACGAAGAAGACTCTCATGTGACGCTGTCGGGTTAAGAGGGAAAATCCTGGAAATGTCGCCTGACAGCTCATGTTGCTACCTTGTGTTTGCATGACTATGAGGGGGGGGGGGGGGGGGTACTGGGAGTGAGAAGGAGTTTGCATGTAAATGTGATGGTAAGTCCATTTTTTTTCCTGTCTGTATTTAAATGAACTGCTGGCGTGTATCTCTGTGTGACATCATATTTATGCATGTGTGCCGAGGTATGTAAATACATGTGTTTGGGTTTTATACTTGCATGTTTGTTATGTGACTGCGATCATGCATACATGTGCAAAATGCTTTTTCTTAGTATTGTCTTTGCGTATTCAGTGAATGTGTATGTGTGTGTGTGTGTGTGTGTGTGTGTGTGTGTGTGCGTGTGTGTGTCTGCACAGAGACACAAGAGCAGTCTGCCAATTATGTATATTGAGTTTCTCTTCTGCTCACTTTACCAAAGTGCTCTAATTTGGCAGACGCACATAAACAGATGATCTACTGAGGAGAGAGAGAGCTGAACAAGGTGAGAGGGATGGACCGGGGAGGACGATGGGGACAAAGAGATATATTTGTATGTGCATGTGTTTTTTTACATTTAATAGAAAAACAGCTGTTTATGCCATCATTTCTGTTGCTAAACTTTATGTCTGTGTCTTTATAAGCTGTGAAGAGTTGGCTCTCTGTTCGCTGGGCACACTGTGAATTGTTATGCAACTTTACAGGCCATATATTTTCAACATTTCCATTGTTATATTTGACGTTTTGATATTTCCAACATAATATGGCAATATATTTGGGGTTTTAAGTATCAGAATATCTCAGTAGAGTTTTAAAGCTCCTCTCTCGGGTTCCTCTCTCGGGCTCTTGCAAGAACTTTGCGTTTTGAGCTCTTTAAGGCTCTGATCTGAGTGTTTTCTCAGTGATGCACTCACGGTTAATGGATTTTATCCGACTATTGTTGCCTGGTAGTGACGGTAAATTGTTGTGGTCAGTGAAAGCAGCAATGGGCCGGTCAAAATCTGATTAAAATGCTCAGATATTTCAAAAGCATATAATCTTTAATCACATATCACTGGTTCTTGGAAGGATGTAGAACGATATGTTGGTTTCCTCACACCGAACTATTGTTCTGCGCTACCTCAACGTCTTGTCATCAGAATCAGTGGTGGAAGAATTGAGTTTCATTCTACTCACTCTAGCAAAGAATGGAAATACAGACAAACCCATACAATGACAATACATAGAAGTACAAAATATAGGGAATGATTTAAATAAATGTTTGTTAAGAAATATGTCCATTATACTACGAATATATAGATGATAGCTTGGATGGCTGGTTGAGGTGGGACGAGCCTGGGACACAAACTGTGTAGTCATGACATCACAAAGTCACACAAGTCCTGAAGGCTGCTTTCAGGGCAGTTTTTGAATATGTGCATTTCTCCATTAAGTCAGTGCTTTGATTATTTCACATTTATAGAGCTGCTTTATAACCACACAAGATATAGAAATCTCACTTTCTACATCTCCAGATCTCACTATGCGACCTTTGCAATAAATTCAAATATTTTATGCATGCTTACATGCTTCAGCACTATCCGCCTTATAATTCTCCGTATCTCCTTCATGTTGTGTGTGTGTGTGTGTGTGTGTGTGTGTGTGTGTGTGAGAGACAGAGAGTGAACTCATCTCACCTTGTGCAAGGAGAAAGTGCGGACACAGAAAGTGGCCAGCTCTATCGTGTCCAGCAGGGTGACTTGGGTCATACCATAGGTTTCTGTGCCACGACTGGGCCAGTACTGGTCACACTTGATCTGCAGGAGAGAAGAAAGAAAGAAAGACACACAGAGGTATTAGCTGCAGTACGTCACACTCTGATAAATGGTGTCTCCTCTAATAAACACAATGACACACATAAGAGGAGGAGAAAACACAATTCACACCCCACGCTCCCTCTCACACTAATACATGCGCTGGTGTGCCTCTCATAGAGCGGAACCTCCTGTGGATTCAAGCACCAGGCGGTTGTTGACAGAAACACCAGGGTAGCATCTCGCTGTTTCACATCTGAGGAACAACACGGTGCACACGGAACAGATGTGACCAGGGTGTAGCAGCACCTCCACTGTTCAGGCTTGACTTCATCAACCTCACACACACGAATCCTGCCTGCAGCCTTCCCCTGAATCAAACATGTTTACAGGTCGGCCTGCGGGGGCTGCGTTTGAAATGTAAGGCACATACGCATCTGACTGTTCATTCTTAATTCAGTATCTCTCCTAATAAAAGCTCAACATTGTCTCCCCGCGGATTCATTTTCTATCGGCTGCTCAGAATAAAGCACCAGCTCCTCCGAGCCCGCTGCTTAATAAAGATTCACTCAATATGGGGTGTGACGAGCCGGCGGACATCTGACGAGATGTGACAGCGACTGAGGGAGACGCGCCGCTCTCCTGCTTCCTCTCCCATTTCCTGCTCGAGCTGACACTCAACTTCTACCGCCCGCTAATCCTGATCACGTTTGACAGCAGTGGAAACGCGCATGTCGGGACGGAGAACAGGTAAACAACTGGAACGGGATGGACAGAGGGGGAATGAGTGGAGACACCTGGAGTGAACGGGCCTGATGTTGACACAGGTCCGAGTTGACATTCACATCGGAGACATGTGGGTTCCTACAGATATATCCTGAGGAAGCATTCACACCATTTTATGATAAGCCCTTTTTGTTCTCGGAGAAAACAGCGTACCCTTGATAAACAGGGACGACAGGTGCAGGTTTACATGATGAGAAGCTGTTAGAGGCAAATGGGACTGTTATCCAACTGTCAAACACGCGATTTTCCTTGACAGAGACAATGTGCTTTCTACTGATCCACCATTATCACAGTCAGAGCTGACATTATTTCTACCACATTTGCTGTTTTTTAATCTGATAGTTTCTGGGTTTAACGTGCTGCTGTTGACTTCCTTCACCGGCAGAAGGGATAAAAGTTGGAAACGCAAGAAAGCGGCCATTTGCATAAGATACACATCCAGCTAAGTTGAGGCTGGATCCCGAAAATATGAAAGGACAAAGAAGATGGGACGAGTTTGATAACACCTTAACAATGCTCCCTGTTGAAATGCAATTTGCTCTCTGGGCAGGTTTTCCTTCCCCCGCCACATCAACAGACGGTCTCTAGGATGCAGAGAGTCGCTGTGGTCACAGGTGCTGCGAGGACTCTGTGCCTCTCTGCTGCTTACATTTTAATTTCATCTTCTTGCGTGCTCCGTGTCGCTAAGCTCTGAGCACTGTGGAGAACATGCAACAGTCTCCGCTTCAAATAAGATGGAAACTGAAGCCGAGTCTATAAAGACTGTCCCAGTGGACACAGGGTCTAATTTATCAGATGTGCACAGGTACACCGTCTCTTTGAATTAACTCTGTTCTATCACCCTCCTCTTCTGTTTCCACCAAGCCCATTCACATTTCCACCCTACCAGTGACATTCAGGCGTGCAACTGGGAAATCAGTGGAACACTGGGCTATTTTGAGTGTCTGCTTCCTGGACTTGGGTCTCACGAAGCAGTGATTTGATTTGGAGGTTAAGTTAAAAAACACCACATTTAAAGTGGTTTGTCGGGTCACTGGAGGGAAGCTTTAAAAAAGAAACCCAGAGCCGCGGCGCTTCTGCAGAAACCGGTGGAGCAGACTCACCCGTGACTTCTCCTCCAGCCTGGTCATCATGACCACGGTGGCCGCCCTCTGCTCCCACACCATCCTCCAGAAGTCCCCGAACGTCTCGGGCAAAGGACCCTGGGTGGCGATGTAGGCGTTCTGCTTCCTGTAGCCGTCGATGTAGTTGGCGTTAATGTAGTCGCTCCCTGTGATACCTGGACACAAAGGAAAGAGAGGAGAAGGTGAAACATGGCGCGTTTTGTTTTGATCCTGTCGTAATTCATCACTTTTTTCATCACTTCACTTCACTCGTTATTTGCCCCTTTCAGTTTGACGCCTTCTTCCTCAATAAATCCCTGTTTTAACACTCTGACCCCATTTCCCAATCAACAAAGGTGTGAAGACTCAAGACTGGCAAAAATAAAAACAAGTAAATTACCTATGCAATGACTCCTCACACCTCGGACTGTTGAAACAAGTGAAAACCGGCTGAGATCAGATTTAGGAACTGTCCGGAGACAAATGGGACTGTCTTAGATCATGTCAGATTTTGGGACTTGAAATATTACAGGTATTACTCATTCCCAGTTTCTGTTGGATCTTGTTTTGAGTGGGACAAGAAAGATATAATGCAAGATTAAACTGGTCTCATACCCGGGCCACTGCAGAGCTGAAATAAACCTGTTGCTGAATTCAAATTAGCTCACCACCTCCTTAGCTGCTCTTGTATTATTCTCTTGTTTGTCCCTCTGTGGTTGTGCCTTGCTTTCTGCAGATATGATTTAGCCTCCGTCTGATTTACCACCACTGACGCTGGAGTATGATTGAAGATGGAGGATAGTGAGGACGCAGTATATCAGCCGCCCGTGGCCCTGCAGCCAGGGGGTGGATTCAGCTTCCATCCCTCCCACCGTGCTCCGTTACACACCGGTACCAGTAAATCTAGCCGTAAGGAAGCCTGTCTGCGTAGCTGCATGGATGGATGTGCACTGGCAATGCTTAAATGCCAAGGACGGTGCATCCAGCACCATTGACAGCAACTATCGCGGTGTCCCGTAGCATCATTTAAAATGTCCAGTAAATGGACACTTTAAAGCTTAAATGTTTAATTTAATAATGAACTACAAGGCTACATTATACTAGTACTAACTCAGGATGAACAGGCGAAGATGTCGAATTGGAACAAACAGGATTCGAGAGCTTTTGGTGATAAGGACTGACGCTGGTGTTGATGTCCTGCAAACAAAACACTTTGATTTTCAGGGAGGAATCAAACGTTATGTTCTGCCTCCTGCACGCTTTACCCAGACGCCACCTGTCGCCTGAATGTTCCAGACATTTTCATGTTGATGTGAAGGCGTTCATGTCTAAAAATGGCTAAAAAAAGTTTTTTAGTTTAATAACGGGTGGTTCAAAACTGTCATCAAACTGATCTGAGGGAGCTGTAGTGTGAATTGGTCTTCTTCCAAAAAGTCCTGGTGTCCTCCAGTTTTCTGCAAAGCCACTACACACTCAGTAATTCAGTTGTTCTAGGGGAAAAAGGTTTAGGCCAAAAGACAATCTTGCCATTAGAGTGTGAGTCTAACACATCCGCCCTCTTCATTTAACCGACTTCTACAATCCAGTCAGTGGAGAGGGGACTTCCAGCGTGGCAGCATCTGTGTTGGGAGAGTCACGTCTCTTTGATGGACGTCTCCTCGCTCAAGCGAAGCAGTGAAACACTCGACTGGGCTAATCTAAGAGAGGAGACGCAGTGAGGACAACAAGCCGGGTGGAGAGGGGGAATACGAGGAGGAGGAGTGAAAGAGAGAGAGCAAGAGGGATGGAGGACAGAGTTCATAGAAGAAAAGAGAGGAAAGATAAAGGAGTGGAAAGGAAGAAAGGAACTAAAGAAGCCAAAAGAAAGGCAAACGTCATTAAAACGGAAACCACGTCGCGCAATCTGACTGGGGAGCCTCGGCCTTAGTCATAGCTAAGTGAGCAGAGAACGGCGGCGTGCATGAATTGTTCTACTGCTTCAACTAATGGCAAAATCACTGCAGTGTAAAATAGAAATTTCAGACTTGATTAATTTATGTATTTATGGACGAGGCATTTCTTTCCCTGGGATAATTTTGTTCTGCATGTTGTCGTAGCCTCAAATTGGCTCGACTATTGTGAGATTTTGAAATCTAGTCGGAGCGTTTAGTTCGCTCGCACAAAAGCAAAGTACCGAGGAGTTTGGCACAAGTGCGCGGAGTCGGGGGGGCTCTCGTGGTGATGCGACGCCAGAACAATGCCGGCGATGAAGGGTGACTACCTCTGACAATGTCCCTTGAGGTTTAGCAGTCGGAGGGAGAGGCTTTCTGGCTCTGAGACGCTCAGTACTGTGTCTATGGGCAGTTAGAGGGAAGTCAGGAGAGGAGGACTGATCTGATGAGACAATGAAAACACTGGTTCAATTTCTGGGACACTCTCGGGAGTGTGAGATACGACTGGGCCCAGAGATGAGCCCGAACAAGTCCTCGCCTCACTCCCACAAATAATCTGATTCCGTAAAGTGCTTAGCTGCCGTGGACCGAGTTGAGCCGAGACAAGTCCTTCGTTTAGCCTCCAACAAAACACAGTTGTGTTCGATGAATTCGCCGTTTCCTGGGAATTGAAACGAGCTGAACTGAATCTGAACTTCAAACTTCAAACGTGTGGAGTCCAGACAATTGTGCAATCCAGACTGGTAGCAGAGCTCATTTCTATTCTTTTAGATAATCTAGTCCAGACCAGTCCGTACAGCTTGGATTACATTCCTTCCCATTCTAGCACTTTCTCTTCTGCACTGTTATGTATTATCCTGGTTTGATATCCACAGTCTTGGCCCATCTGGTCCTGTGTCTGTTTAGTACAAACTCCTCATTACTTAAATCATCTCTGCAATTTACGAGAATTTCCCAAATGTTCCACACAAAAGAAGGTAGAGCTCCACTGGGAGGTGGAGGTGAGGGTGCAGGGCGTGAGGTCTGGTGTGAGCCTTACTGTCGATGGGAGCCAGGATGACACGGGAGTGGTCGTAGGCGATGACGTTGGCGTAGCGGTTCTTGGGCTTGTTCACCTCCAGGTTGGAGTGCTCCCAGGTGAACTGCTGGCCTGGATCGATGGACTGATGGGGAGAGACACACAGAACACACACACACACACACACACAGAAGAAATCAGTGGAGCTGCAATAACAACACAAAGTGAATGTTATCATAGGACTAAGAAGAGAGAGAGAGAGAGATTGAGAGGGTGATTTCCCCCAAAGGGAGAAAATACATATTATGGTGAAACCTGCTTCTCACAGCAGCAGCAGCAGCAGCACATAACTACTTAATCAGGATCATTAATGTGGCAGCTACATAATGACAAATAACAATATTGATGAAGGCGTCGGCGAGGGTGTGGAGCGAGACCTGACGCCCGCGTGAAAGACAAATTCAGCCGCCTCGTTATAATACGAGAAATCCAGATAAGTATTCTGTTCCCGTGTCCGGATAATTAAATATTCCATTACGAGTCCATGTTTGCTTATAAGCGCCACTCGGTCGAAGGCTTGACGGATATCTGCAGGCTTCAGCGTGCAGGGGGGGGGGGCTTTAAAGGGACACTGAAGTCCAAATGGAAATGTACGGTCTTTATTGCTTCTCTCATTTTCCTCCTCTCTCCCTCTCGTTTCTCCATCCCCCTCTCTTTGCCCACACTTATCTGCATCCCTCCATCTTCAAAGTATTCTAGGGTCTATGTAAACACATCAATTGTCCCTCCATCTCCTCTCCGATGTTTACAGTCCCTCACTATGCAGCAGAAACCCACCTACCCCATTTTCTTTCTAGAATGCCTTTAGGCTGGGTGTGCATGTGTGTGTGCATGTGAATGTGCATGTGAGTGTGCATGTGAGTGTGCATGTGTGTGTCCATATACAGACTGGGGTCACTTCCCACACATGTCCCCAAATTCAAAAAAGGGACACTGCATCCAATAATTAAAAACTGACGTGAATTTCCCTCTTCTCCTCTTCCTCATGATGACATTTTTGAAGATGAACGTCAGCTTCTGTCAAGAGGACGAGATTTCAGGACATGGCGGCGAACCGGCTGCCAGGAGAAAGGGAACTGACTCTGGCTGCAGTATCTTCAGGTAAAACCCGGGCCGCCTTTTTTTCATTACCGCCTGTACGTCAGATTATCTCCTCTTCATCTCCGCTCTCCAGCTGTGATGCTCTGCGCTCTCTCCCCTCACTGAATCCTCATCATTAACCGAGCCTCCCCACCTCATCTCTCTCCTCCCTCTCCTCCCGCTCCTCGCTCCCCTCTTCCTCCCATCTCTTCCTCCTCCCTCACATCCCGCCTGGCTAAAAACCAATCAGTCAAAGCCCCGTAGAGCTGCGCTTGGCAAGCCGGGGTCCCCGGACGAGCAGCCATTCATCAAGAAAATAACAAAATTAAAATTACACTTCTCTATTTAATTTGGTCATTTATTTTTCCTGTGGGGTGTTTTTTGCGAAGGGGCAGGGGGACAGGAAGGGAGCGAGGAAGAAAGAGCGGGAGACGAGACGAGCGGGCGGTTTAATGCTCTCTCTCTCTGGAAGCCAAGTAATTAGAAGCTGTAGTTGCAGCAACGCATCAACTTTGGCGTCATGTCTCTCGTCTCTCTTCCCCCCCCCCCAAATGGAACAAGCTTGTCCATTTGGTACACAGCCCGGATGTGGATTTATGAATAATAGATACCCAAGAAATACTGGATTGCAATGAGAAGTCATTATCCACCAACATCCACCGACCGGCGGGCATGATGACGGCAATCTCTGCTGGTGTAGCCGCTTCCCACCTTAGCTGGGCGCCCAGCGAGGCGACAGGCCCGGTGATTTAGGGATGGCGAGGAAAGGATATTGCTTGTATGCAAACGAGAGCTGATTCAGCGCTCCTGATTTCTAATCAACTCTGGTGTCATTTATAACCGCTGCGGTCTCAGAGCTCAGACAGCTCAGTTACTCCTTCCAAACACACACACACACACACACGTCTGTGCACATGCACACACACACACACACACACACACACACACACACACACACACGCACACACTATGCTGAAGCCGGTCTGCTGGTGAGCTTTTACCCAAAATCACATTAGTGGAGTTCTGCTTAAAACAGCCGACCATATATCTGTTGTAAGAGAAAGATCAATGTTGTGTTAACGACTTTTAAAGCATTTATTTATCCCCCAACTGAGTCATTTAGTGCTTTTTTGTGAATAAATCTTCGAGATAGCCTTCTACCTGTAATTTATAGCCTTACGATTTTAAATATATAAAATTAACCCCTGTTTTACTGCTCAGTTTTGAAAAGAAGGTCTTTGACTTTGATAGAAGATCACCAGGAAGTCCTGTTTGCATCAAAGTCTCCACAGACTGAGGAGACATCATGTCCAGAGGCCTCCATCGACTAACTGTTCAATAATCAGGCACATGTCTTCGAAGAAAGAATGTAAAGACGACCTGGGGTAAGTTTAATGTTAATGTTCAGCATCAAACCCAGTATAAATGTGATAAGGTTTTTTGTAAAATGGTCAAATTAATTTTGTTGAGATTTGGCAACTGTATGTGAATTGATCTGCGTGCATCCAACACACTGGACTGTGACTGACTTACAGAGCACAAGGCTACTCTGAGGCTATATTTTCTGATTTTGATCATATTAATAAGGGGGGAAATCTATTTTAATTTTATTTATAAGATTTTGTAACTTTAACAATATCCGGATTGTGATTTCCTCGACTATCAATCATACTCTCAACAGATGTAATTCCTATGTATGTATATTTAAGGTCAGCATTTCGTTCTGTTTTTGACTGTAGTGAGTTTACATATGCTGCTGTCATCTTTAAAACATGAAACCTCGATGGAATATTTACAACTGTGCATTGATTTTCCATCATTGAAGCTACCCTCAGTAATAAAAAAAAATGTGGGCATGTTTAAGTTATTAATCAAGTAAAAGATAGTAATTTTTTTTTGTATTTTCCTCTGTTGAATGCACATACCCACATTTTGTCAGAGACACATTTCAGGAGTCACAAAAGAAAGTTCCCAGATGCAGGGCTGGATGCGTTACTGAGTAATTCTTCTAGTGAGCCAAGAATTTGAGGGAAATTGCATTTGGGAGTTCCGGAAAATAATCTCTCACTGTGGAAAACGACAGCTCACTTGCTTTGCCTGTGCTGAGGCAACAAACATATCAGTGGATCAAAGAGGCTGAGTGCAACTGATATTTCCTTCACTTCATTCAACATTGTCAAAAATGCCGGGAGAAGAAGTTAAATAGGAGAAACAGACGTTTCCCCCAGAGAGGAGAAAGGCCTCTTGTGTTTCTTACAATGAAAACACAATCAGACATGAATCAATACGCCGAGAAAACTTTGCAGGATTTTAACCTTTGGCTCACTCACCTCATATTCCTGCGAGATTTTGAGGTTGTCGTTGGCTTTGAGCAGCTCCGTGTGTTCCGCCAGCTCGGAGATGGGGATGGGAGGATGATTCATCATACCTGCGGGCCAACAGAATGGAGAGAACATTCCCGAGGAAGGGAAATTCATTAGTGCTGCAGACAGGACACGAGTTCACGACTTACAAAGCACGCTGCACACCATTTAATGCGTGAGAATTACTTGCTTACATGACAATGGAAGTTTGGTTTTAGTGGTGAGGAAGCTTGTGCCGAACATGGTGAATATTACACACAGCAGAATGTATTGACTGGTGATGTTAAAGGCACTTGATTGGACCAGGCCAGAGCTCAAAAGGTTTGCCAAGCATGGCCGACAAAGAAGCCGGCAAACACCCACAGACCCAAACGTGTGAAGTCCAACTGTGATCATGATCCTGACTGACTGAGTTCACCAATGAGCCTGAAAAGTGCTGAATGTTGCCAGAGAAGAAACAATCTGCTCACAACTCCTACATCCAGAGGCATGAATCATTTTAATAGCCTGGGAAAAGAGTTAAAAATGATATAAGATAAAAAAAAGTAAGGTTTTGATGGTGAAATCACAAGACAAGAAACAGGAAAGGCCTTTTTTAACTGTCTGGATCAATGGACTCCTTGTGTTGACAAAAAAATCCCTTGTTCTCCTCACTGAAGATAATCAGAAGCTACATTTCCTTTTAGCACAGCGGCTACCAACAGAAAAGAGGAAAACTCAAGATCACTAGGGGGAAAAATGGAATTGAGTCTTTCAGGATGATGTTCCTTTAAACAGGGGTATTTCTTGTTGTCTATCAATGAACACAATATATTATTATTCTAATTATCTAAACTTTGGTCCTTTGAGCATCAATCCTACCAATTAAAAAAAGGAGATGATAGGAAAGTTCTCATCTTAGAATGTGGACCGACCACAGATATGCCACAGGCTTGTTTCTGCATCTTCAGATCTATGATGCTGTCATTGTGCTGCGTTAGTTAGTTAGCAGAGCGACTCAATTTTGATTGTTGCCTCAACAAAAACACGCTTCTACTGGACCAGAGCCCTGACCTGGGCGACCATGTGACGGGGGGTGGGAGAGGGGATCGGGAGGTTTAGGAGTGTGAGTGATGCTGAGTGACAAAGTGAGCTGCTCCATTCCAGCCAGCAGGTGCAAAGCACGCAAGCTGCTATTTCTATCCTTTCCCGGTTCCCTCCCAGTCTAAGACAAACACCTCTTACCTTCCAAATTTAAAAATTAAAAAATTGCAGCTGCACGTCCAATATGTTCTGCTCCGAAATCCTTCCGCCTTTTATTCAAAGGAATTCTCATAAAGAACTATCTTTTCCGCCGGGTGAGAAGAATTGTGAGATTTCTTTCCTCTTTTTTTTTACAAGCTCCGATATCCACTCAATACTGTGTTGCCGCTGTTACAATATTATCAGCACTGCTGTGCACTTCAGTCTCTAATCCATTTAGGAGCATAATGCCGGGGCCATGTAATGGAATATGGAGCAGCCATAGATTGTGGCTCTGTCCCCGCATGGGGCCTGGAATTACTTAATGCCTTCAGAGTAAGGAGCCTGTTCTCCCCACCGAGTGACAAGGTCAAATGTCAACCCGACACTGAAACCTCCTCACAAAATAAAGTTACTCAGACTTAATTGGCTGCGCAGATCGACATAATCTCATTAAGCGTCCTCAGAATTCCTCTTTTGATAAAGCTTAATACCCTCCCCACCATGTCACTGGGTCACTGATGTTGTGGTTGCTTTTGTTAACTTAGGAAGGGGGGGGGGGGGGGGGGAGCCCAACTCTCTGTGCTGACAGTCTTCATTAGTGATGGTAATTTATTTTACACTGAGGGAACAATGCGACGGCGTCAATTACATGAAGATATATGAGGCGAGTGGAGACGACACTGGATGGCGTGACATTCTCCAGAAAATGAATGGACACACCACATTAGCAGACAACTTGACAAGAGTTGTGCACCAGACACCCATGAAACTTCTTAATGGATCGTTTGAATGATGTTTACTGAATTAACACTGTTCTCCTCTTTTTAGATGATTTTCTTTTCGATTCAACCTCCTGATGAACCCAAACAAAAGCTTTCAAAGCAAAGAACAGAAGTCCAATTATTAATGTGTGTTTTATTCATACTTAAGTTTCTCAGCGAGCTAACAACGCGTGCGGATCGTGGTGGCACCAGTTAAGGGCGAGAAGGAGTTATTAATCTCTTCCAGAAAATTCATCAAGACGAGCGACGAGAAAAAAAATAGGAAGCATTGCAAACTTATTATGGTAGCTCATTTCCTTGCCTTAAATTGAAAGAGAAGGTATCAGAAGCCATGAGCAAAAATAAGTTACTGGGTATGGAAATGAGGGGCCCCTCACTTTCTCCTTGTGAGAACAAGAGCGGGATGTTTGAAGGGAGATCAAAGTGTGTGTGAGTGTGTGAGTGTTTGTGTGTTTGTCTATGTGTATTTATGAGCGTGTGTGAAATATCACTCTATCAGTTCCTCTCAGTTTGTGTTTACTGCCCACAGTCTGCATGTTTAAGTGTCTGTTACTGTTGCAGAGATTTTTTAGGTCTGAGTGTTTACATATACATCCCAAAATCCCATGATGCACTGCCAGTGGAACAGGTTGAAGGCTACACAAACCAGCGTTTGGCCGATTGTGTTTGTAAACTTGTATGGAAACAATTTGAATATTTAAAACCATACAAAATATATATGTAATTTGAACTCCGTCGCACGTTGACCTTTGCCTGCCTAAGAAATTGCAAAAAAGCTTTAAAGAAGCTCAAGACTAAACTTATCGGTTTGTGCATCTGTTTCTCTCCATGTGTACTTTTCATTTGTTGTGTTTCTCAACACAAACAAGAGGATCGGCCCTGAATTGTTCTCGTATTCACGTCGCCGTGTTTGAAAAGATTCCCTTTCAAAACCGGGCGTTGCCTCGACCCGCAGTCTGGCAAAGTCACTCAAGGACAAATTATTGCTAGAAAGAAATAACTGCATATTTTCCTTTCGACACAACCCCCTCCTCTCACCCAGAGATTTTTCCTTTATGCGCACAGACTCTACAATATTTTTCCACCGCAATCGACGGCCTGATCAATAAACACAGCAAAACAAACTAGCCTATAATTACACATTTCCAATCTGCCGATGCGTGCAGTCGATGTGCCTGAGAAATGATTTATTTCGGATACGTCAAACAAGTGTCTCTTCAAAGAGCCTATTTATGATGTTTCATATTTCCATATAAAACGGGAAGAAGTCTGTCTGAGGATAAGCTAGGAATATGAAGACGGGGGAGGAAAAAAAGGGGGAAGAGGAAACCCAGAAAGTTTGCTTTTTCTCTCGGATGATCCTTTTTGCAGCGAGAGGGGGGATGGGGGGGGGGGGGGGGGGGGGGGTAGGGGGGGTAGGAGGTGATCAAATGTCGAGCCATTGTTTGCCACGGCTCTAATTAATTCTGCTCGTTATCTCGGAGCACAGGAAAGACCCCGTTAGATCAGAATGGAAATGGAGCAGTGGTGGTGAAGGAGGAGGAGGAGAGCGGAGTAAGGGGGAGAACAACAACAAGGAGGTGAGGATGGGGGGGGGGGGGAGTGGGATAACACAGATATGTTCCCCTGTAGAAAAAGAAAAAAAAAGAAAAAAGAAAGAAACACCTCTCAACCGTCTCTACATCAGCAGACGGGATCACACAGGTTATTTATGCGTGGGGGGATTAATGCGTAGCCAACAGCCCAAGTGAGAATCGTGACTGACATCCAATTAAGACATTTATAAAAGAAATAGAAACCCACATTAAATTAATTAGAGCAGAAATTGTTGCTGCATCATGTGAAAAAACAAAAACAAATGCAAAATATGTATTTGAAAATGGAGGCAAGCTGTGCTCGGGAGAAACATAAAGAAAGCTGGTATGCAAACGCTTAAAGCATGGAGACTAACTTTCATAGTCAATATCTGCTTCACTCTGAGGACTGCTCAGACCAGAATCTGTAAAGAACAGCAAACATAAAGGCAAATGGTTTCAAAAGGCTGCAACAGAGAAGGCTCCTTATATCAAAAAAATGAAAACTAAAATGTGGAAAATGATAAAAGACCATGAAACTAGATAGAGCGCACACGTCCGTGAAGTCCAAACAATGCTACACACGTCTGTCTCGCCCCTACAATAGAGAAATAACAGGAAACAGGAAGTGGTCTGATGATGCAATAACACAATAAATATCAGATTTTCTATACATTGTTTCCTGAAGAAAAATATCTTAAGATATAAAGAACAGGAATGAAAAGATAAATCCTAAATCTTCCGCTTATTCCGGACCTGCACCAAGTTTGGGGCAAATCAGTTCTCGCTTTTTACGTATTCGGCTGAAAAATAAACAAACAGACAAACAGTTATGAGTGAAATCATGACCTCCTGCCCAGAGGTTACAAAACAAATGATAAACTATATCATGTCATCCTGAATGAACTCAGGACCTTCCTAGGGGGGCCTGAATTACAGATTTGAGGCGCACCGACATGCAACCAAATCCCAGTCGCTGTCACCATCTTCCTCAGAGCAGACTGGTTAGCCACGGGTGTCAATGGCCCCCCCCCCCCCTAACCCCTTCATATCACAGCCCATAGAGACCAGGATAATAAACGGATTTGCTATCTCTGAGCTTTCATAAACAGAAGTTAGAAGGGTCCTTCACAGGAATAAAAAAAAAGAGGGGAGATGGAGAACGGCAAAACCAGCTTATGTTTCCCGGTGAAAACCGACTGTGAACGATTCCTTTGTCAGTGGCTCGGGGGGGGTTGAGGCATTGCAAGTGAAAGGTGTGGAAAAGTGACCGCATTCTTGGCTGACAGCTGTGGAGACGGGGCTGATGGGAGTCAGAGGTCTGAGGAGTGCGGCGATGGTTCAAAGTCTTATCTGCTCCAGAGGAGAAGTCCTCTGAGGCCTGGGCCAGCCGATGAGACGTCCGGGTAGACTCAGGTCTCCTTAGCTGCTCATGCAGAAAGGAGCCATCTGTGACAGTGTTAACTGGACATGCGGCTCCGAGACGCACTTTGATGGGAAGCTGGCAAGTCGCCCATCACGCCAAGGGAAAAGAGTCTGGGCCGAAAGCTGAGTTCTGATCAACAGGGGTTGCTAAGAGAAGAGAAAGGATCAAAACCCCGCAGAGATGATCCGCAAAAAACAGATCATCTGGACCAGAATTAGACGTGGGAAATAGAAGGAAAAGGAAATATGACTTATTTTTTCGTGAAATAAACTTTCCACAAGAATCTGGTCCCAAAAAAAAGCATAAAGTCAAAAGGCAGGAAGGTCGTTAGTCTCAGGGGAGGCCAAACTAAACTGGATTCATATTTTTGAAGGTATTCTTTTTTTCAAGTTGCTGAACTGAGTTCCGGTGGGTTTACCTCCACCGACGTTTCCTCGAGAGGACGTAAGGTCAGCGGCTGCAAATGAGCGAGGAGAGATGAAGACATCGAACCTCCCCCTCACCCTAATTGATTTGTGACAATGACTAATTAGAGCTAGCAGGGGGTGCTCTGATGCACTGTCTCCAAATGTCACTCATCCCAGCAGGTGGGAGGTGCAGGCGTGTCTGATTATGTTTATGCGTAAGCCTGTGCTGAGGGTTCCGATAGACCTGTTTCTGAAGAGGAGGACGAGGACGAGGGCTAGAGCTGCTGCAGACGTCTCTCTAATCTGGGGGGGGGGGGAACAAGCAGGCTGCTGCTGATGCGATTGGCTGCTGTCCGTGGATTTTTGCGAGCGTGTGATGCCGTGAGTGAAAAAAAAATCTTTTTATTTTTTTACATGCTTCGAGGTGAGAGACGCTCCTTTTGACAGAGCTGTGGGGGTGCGAAGTGCCATATAGTTGCATCGGAGGGAGGAGATAAAGAGAAAGACAGATGGAGACGGCGGGAAATAAAATGCGAAAGATCGGAGGTGCGTTGAAGAGCAAACCCAGTGAAACTCAGTTCAGCTGTCTCCATTATGACGATGGAGAGGATAGTATCGTGTAATGCTGGTAATCCTCCTGACGACTGGGATACTGGGACGAGCGGAGGGAAATGAGAAAAGGGCAAAAAAGGGATCCACGCTGAAAACAGAGGAAAGAGAGTCCCTGTAGCAAAGTAGTGGAAGGGGCTGATAGACAGTAGATATCCACTGAGTCGTGCTGCTTCATTACTTTGGCCCCATTTGCCAATTAAACCCCGGGCCCCAATGAAGATAATGACAAAACTAACCACTCCGTGCCCCAAGGAGTTATGGGATATCACTGCGAGGCTGACACATGACACACACACACTCCTTTTAACTGATCTGGTCGGAAATTTGACCACACTCTACAACACATGGGCCGTGCTTCGCTCACGGGGTGGTTTCTAAATCCAAAACATATCATTTGTTTTTTGTTCCCCAGCACTAGGGGTCAGCGAGCACACATGGCCAATGTGGCATATGCTCCGCTGGATTGGAGAGGCCTCGGTGAAGTGCACTGGGAGTATGCTCGTTTGAACAATGGTCGCTATTAGCTGATGGGGATGTTCACAAATGCTCACCGGGCCACTTAATTGGGCTAAAATGTCCATTCAAATTAAATTCCCCGGGTGCAGAGATAAGGGAATCGCACAGTTCTGTGGAACAACGGCGAGGGCTGTCGAAACGCCCCGTCATGCTTAAAGACAAGTCTCCAACATGCGTCTGTGAATGTTGTGTAAAATGGAGCACGAGATTGTAACAAGAAGTTCCATTATTTAAGGAAGCGAGGCGGACGAGTGAGGGCACGTAGGGAAGCGCTGGGAGTCGGAATGGCCATTATAACATTGTCATTACGGAGCCACTGATAGGGCTCTGAATACCAAGCAAGATAAAGATGAGGGCAGCAAATTGAACTTCCACATTTCACCGCACAAGTGGGTATGTGCATCTCCTTTTCATCCCGGTATCTCTCTTCGCTCATGCAAAAAAAAAAAAAGTCCTTCTTCTTTCCCCCCCCCCACTCCAAGATACAGACTCGAGGCAGCATGCCTGAGCTCCCACAGAAGCTGGAGATAAATGCTCCATTTTGAAATCGGAGCTCTTTTGATGGAGCTGGGACTGGCTGCGGATGACAGATGGATGGCTGAAAGACAACTCGGCAAGGAGGCAGAAAGGTGGGAGGCAAAGAAGGGAAAAGAAAGAGCGGTGCAAACAGAAGCGATGGAGACGGAGTGCTTATTCCTCCGCTGGAGAATTTAAACAGTTTCTGCAGTTTGCCTGGGCAGCTGAGAACAAATGACATTTAAACCGGGCAACAGGTCTGGTGTCAAATAAAATGCTGGGGGAGAGAATATCATCTGAAGCATCTGCGATAAAAGACGAGGCTCCTAAAGCGAGGTAACAGGGGGAAGTGTTGATTCTGAAACTATGGGGACAACAATCTCATTGTCTTAACTCTCCTTCCTGGCAGAGGAAAGACATGCGACTTAAAAATGCATCTTTTTCTTTGCAAAACCATGGCATGTAAATGAACCCAAATATGAAAAGAAAATTCGAATCAAATCAGGTTAAAGACGACTATCTGTAGATGCCAGCGTAGCCCTTAATCGCAGGGGGCTGGAAACCAGAAAGGCAGCTGCCTGACAATGGGCCTGAAAAGGAGGCAGGAGGAAGATGTCAGACAAGCTTTAGGTGGAGGAGCCTTAGAGAATGAGTGTGGGATCAAATGTGCTCTGTTGTTAACACCGGGCTTTAGCTCGGATGAACACCAGAAGGAAAGTAAGACAAAAGTGGAAGCAGGTAAAGAACCAAGGAGAACTTCAAAACAGGATTTGTTCCCAACATAAAAACACTGAGTCCGTCGACAGGCTCCATTTTCTGACTATCTCCTATCGATGAAATTATCTGTTATTGATAAATCTCTAATTATTACATGAATACATGACAAACATATAATGACTTGGAGGTAGTAATGAAGGCACATTATGTCAGACAGACTTATATGGGAGCATTTCATGAACAGAGTTTATGCTGCAACACAAATTTACACGGCATGATTTGTGAATAGCTCATTTCTATATAAGCTCTGTGCATGTGTGAGCCAATGTAACAAACTGTTGTGAATAAAGGTTTAAGTTAAAACACAGAATTGCACATGTATGTCTATCTTTGAAAAGTAATAGTTTTCAAACTAAATGAATAATTCGGCATCAAGAAGGAAGGATTTCAGCCGATGTGTCTTCACTTGACCAAATAATAACATTTTGGATTAGAGCTGCTGCTAATCAACTTGTTTTTTCTTTTGCCAAATTTTGAAATTGTTTTCCATTTCAGTAGCTTTCAATAAAGCGGTGATTTTGAGCTTCCAGCCAAAACGGCTGAAATTGCATTAGGCCTGTTAAAGCCCAAGTTAAGCCTTCTGTGTGTTGTCTGTATATTTCACCAATAAAACCTTCTGAATAGCCTGATGGCTAATGAAATACACAGTTTTTAAAGAGGCCCCTCTTCTATCCAACCATCAAAATTATGTAATTTAAATAAAATGTGTTTTGTAACACAAACTTACTAGTGTTTTATTATTATAATTATAGCTTGTAAACAAATTCCTTAAAGCAAAGTTGAGTCTGACCTACACACCTATAGCTACATAAACAAACCTCCCTCTTCACATCTGTCACACTATCAGTGAAAAGCCAATATTGAACAATATGGCCAAACCCACTGCATATACAGGTAATCAGCTCCATATAAACTGGTTCTATTCTATAATGAGTTGTTTGTGTTCCTGTGTGTATGTCCTGCGTGTTGCTGCTGTACCTGGAGTTTGGAAGTTGATGCGTCTCATCTCCACAGGGTCTGTGGGGTGGTGGGGGGTAATGTCTGCGTTGTTCAGCAGACACTTTGTGCGCGGCTCCGACTCTTTTCTCTTGCGACTGCAGAGTGAGACAAACGCAGAGTAGAAAGACGCACACACACACACAAACACACAAAAAAACAACAAAATAATTATTTTTTGTGAGCACTCGGCCCGACAAAACAATCTTAAGACATTTTCCTGAAGAAGTCCACAGCTGACAGGTAACTCAGCGGCTCGAGAACGCTCCAGTTAAACCGAGCATCGAGCATTGGAGAGCTGAGAACGTGCATCAAGTTCGCAAAACTCTCCCTCACCCCCTCGCTAATTAAAGGCATCGGTTTCGCTGTGGCAGGATATTTTGTTTACCCCTGTAAAATGCAATAAAGTAGGGCTATGCCTTACCTGTCAGGTTTGCTGTTTCCAGAGAAAGCAATAGGAGTCGAATAAATATAAAAAAAAGATGGTGAAAACACACAAGGAGAGAAGGAAAGGGGGGGGAAGCAAGAAGAGAGATAAATCAATAAAGAGCAGTATACATTCACAGGGGTCGCTGCTGCTGGGCTCGCAAAACGCGAGATAAGGCTCATCAGCATTGGGAGGGGATG